>NW_005842926.1:466656-536621 GCF_000455745.1 Alligator sinensis
TTTCCTTAAGGCACAGCCACCCTTCTTGGGCTCTCATCACTTCAAAACTCCTACTCTGCAGTGCGTCCTTGACTAATCGCCTGAGTTCATTGAAGTCAGCTTTCCTAAAGTCTAGCACTTTCACCCTACTAGTTACCTTACCCACTCGACGTCTTATGGTGAATTCTATTATTAGGTGATCACTGACCCCCAGATGGCTACCGATCTGGAGGTCCCCTACCATGTCATCCCCCGTTGCCAATACCAGATCCAGTATGGCATTCCCCCTAGTGGGACTGTGTACCTCCTGTGTCAGGGGGAGGGTCTGCACACAGGGTAGGAAACCGCGTGGGACTTTGCTGTCTGTGACTCCCAGCAGATGTCTGGGTAGTTTAGGTCCCCCATGACTACCGCCTCTTTAGCTTTTATGGTCTCCGAGAGTTGCCTCAGGAGCCCCGAATCTCTTTCTTCCTGGCAGCCTCTGCCAGGATTTTCCCCTGCTCCCCAGTGGAGCAGGGAGCAGGGATGTGGCCAGATCCCAAACCAGGCAAGCATGCTGAGGCATGGGGGGGGGGGTTAAACCCCCTCCCCCACCTGCACAGGATCTCAGCTGGGGTCTGCTTCACAAGGGCCCAGCAGTCCCGCCTAGTTTTGCTTCGCTTGCTGCTCCAGCAGCCAGCTTGCTGAGGTAGAGGGAAGGGAAGGGGGTTTAAACCCCCTCCCCCCACCTGCACGGGACCCCAGCTGGGGTCTGCCTGGCAGTGGTACGGCATTCCCTGCCCAGCTTTT
The DNA here is from genome assembly GCF_000455745.1 of Alligator sinensis. Lineage (NCBI taxonomy): Eukaryota > Metazoa > Chordata > Crocodylia > Alligatoridae > Alligator > Alligator sinensis. The sequence continues at coordinate 467,425 of NW_005842926.1, forward strand.
CCCCACTCACCATTCCAACTGGGAGGATCAGGGGCATGGCCAAATGCTGGCCCTGGGCCAGCACACTGATGCGGAGGAAAAGAAGAGGTGTTTAAAGTCCCCTCCTCCCCTCTGCCTCATTTTGCCAGCCTGGTTCCAGGGTCTGCCCTCCCCCTTCCCCCTCTTCCTCTGATCCAGTGGTGAATGGGGGGAAAGCATGGCAGACCCAGATGCAGCCTGGACCTAGGTTTCCCACCCCACCCCTTTCACAGCCAACTAGAGCAAAGATAGTGCTCCAGCTAGGGAGCAGAGGGGCAGGGCCAACCCTGCTCTCTGAAGCAGACAACATAGCCCAGTTCAGGACTGAAAAGCATCCTGGGATGCTGGGGGAATGTGTGTTAACTTGACTTAGGAAGGGGTCTGGGACAGAAGTTACATAATCTGGTTTGACCTAAATCAGTTAAGTCTGATACTACATTAAACCAGGTTCATCTTAAATCAGCTTTGGTCATTTTGAAAGCAGTTTATATCCACTGAACTTCTGTTCTGTTACAGGCTTAAACAATTTCTGATATCTTAAACTGATTTATATGAAACTTCTGTCCCTATCCAAGATTTCTATCTGTAAAATGAGGACAATAATGCAATATCTCTCACTGGGATGGTGAAAAGATAAAATAAGTAGTAGTTGTGAACAAATTCGATACTCTAGTAATAAGCATCATAGGAAAGCACCTGAAGAAATTAACAATTTTACATTCAGAGTAGGGTTTGAATCACTGAAACACATAAGGCATTGAGCCACACATTGAACAATATGGATAAAACAAAATATGAAATAATTCACTACTCACAAAATATTAAATAATTCACTATTCACAGCTCACATCAACTGAATATCCAGAACAAGAAATAGGTTTAATGTAGTTTTTTAATGTATAATTATGTATATATATATATCTGCAGAACCAAAAATACACATGCATGTGATTAATAGGAAATCTTCAATTTTCCAAATTATGAAATTACATAAAAATGTATATTTGGAACTCAGACCTTCAAGGCATAATGCCACATGCAGAGATGTTAGGATTTTTTTGTTTGTTTGTTTTCCTCGGCAGTTTCCCACAATTTACTGAGTGTGATATTCTTCTAGATACATGAGGCAAAGCGAGAGTCTTCTGTTTCCTTTTCACATAAAATGCTGGTATCTTTGGTGTAGGAGATTTTCTACTTTCTTTGTGCATATTTGTTAATGTACAGAAGGGGTTGGCAGGCTGGACTCAGCCTGCAAAGGGACCTGTGAAGATTTGATCCAGTCCGATCTGATCCAATCTGATTTGATCTCACCTTTGCTAATAGAATTCTAATTGCATGGGCTTGCTCCAGCCCCCATTGCCACCATTGTCCACTATAACTGCAGCAGCCAGAGAGGAATGATGACCAGGGATCCTGTTTTTTTTCTGATTAAAAAAAAATCCCAAATTTTCTGATGTAACCCGCCCCCTCCAAAATCCACATTTTTACATGATCAAAATGAAACACTACTATAGATATATCTATATTATATATACTGTATAAAACGTACATATATATTAGTGGTGTTTCATTTTAATTATGGAAAAATATGGATTTGGTGGGGGGGGGGGTTATATCCAAAAATTTAGGATTTTTTTTTATCAGAGAAAACCAGAGTCTCTGATGATCTCTGATGGTGACCCATGGCACCAACTGGATTACAAGCTGTGGCCTGTGTTACTAAAATTTTGCCAATCCTTTATGTAGGGGACAATGAAGAATCTTGTTGCAGACCTGCTCTTGCCTTGCCTGGCATTTAGTAGTGTGACTAGGGGTGGGCAAGTGAACACCAGACCTGGGAGTCAATTTAGAGCTGTCAGAATGGTGGCCTCCAGGGACCTTGCACCATAGCCAATGTTGCAACCAGGGTGGGAAAAGCCTGTGTCATGGCAGGGAAGACTACTTTCTGCTCCATTCCCTCTTCTCTGGCACTTGGCACAATGTCTCCCTCCCTTTCCATTCTGCTCAGACTGCTGACATTGATAGAAACAGCTCTGTCTCCACTGCCCCAAGAGGGACCACTACTTCTGCTTGCACCATATGAATATGTACAAGGCTAGGGACAGACATTCAAAAAGCCTGAGCCTGAATAGATATAATCTTTGCAAGTTAGTCTAACCTGGCTAGGCTAAATCAGTTTTGTAACCAGAAAGACATCCCAAAAATGCAGGCACATGCTTGCAGTGGCTCAGGTTAGAACCCGGAGGGGGGCGGGCAGGCACTAGAGCAGCCCTTCCTTCTTTTGACAGCACTGAGCTGAGGGAAGGTGGCTCTGGCAGGATGCTATGAAGAGCCCAGCAGGGAATTGATAACCGTGTTTATCACCCGCTAACTCAGTGTTTATCACCCCATTAAAAAAGAGAAGGACATTATCAGCTACTTGTTGATTCTGCCTGTTGATTGTACCTGTTGATTCAGCAGGGACTATAGCCAGCATGTGGTCTGCTAGCTAATATGCAGACACTTCCTCAGCAAGGCAGAGGGGAGGGGGGAATTCCTGCTTAGCAGGGAGTGGTGAGGGGAGGTGGGAAGCAGCCCACAGTCTCTGGAACTGCAGCCAGGGAGTAGAGAGTAGGGGCCAGCCCTGCTGTGGAACAGAGAGCCCCACCCAGCCCAGAGAACATTCTGGGATGCTGGGGTTATCTGGTTTATCTTAAACCAGCAAGGGATGTAGGACACACATTGCATGAAATGGTTATAGCCAAATCAGTTAAGTCTGATACTATATTCAACCAGGTTTATCTCAAACTGGTTTCAGCCATTTTCAAACTGGTTTATGTGCAGTAAACATCTGTTCTGTTACAGGTTTCAACCAGTTTCTGATCACTTAAACTGGTTTATGTGTAATGTATGTCCATAGCCCAAGTGTTACATTTAAATCACTCTAACCAAGGTTAGGGTGATCTAAATATCCTGCTCTGCAAGTGTTCACAGAGCTTAGATCATCCTAAAATGGTTGTACCCTATCTAAAATTAGTTCACTTTACAGGTGAATTAATTTTAGATTGACCTGGGATTAACGTGATCTAACAAGAGATACCCTGGCCTTATGAACACCAGCACATGTTCACAACTGGCTGGGAAAGACCATGACAGAGCTGTTCCCCTGACTACCCACCCTTGACTACCCATCCCCAGAATGAGCTGCCAACCTTATGGACCTGCTAGCCCCACCCTGATCCCAGCAGTCCCTACCTCCTCTGACTTACCTCCAGATGTCCACAGTTCCTCTCACCAAGAGGTGAACACTTGCATGTGCATCACCCAGCTCAGGTTTGGGCAGCTTACACTTCTTCTTCATGTCTCCAATCCAGCCTTTCTATATGGTCTCTTCCCAATATTATGCACTAAATATGTTTATCATAATCTCCCTATACCCGAAGAGGGTGCTGTGAACACTTGTTTGCATTCATTGCATTCCTTTGTCCTACTCATTTCAGCCATGCAACTGGGGTCCTTGGTTCCTCATTTTCCATTGAACAGTTGCCTTCAGCCAGGAGATCTGGTGTAGGTGTATGTGTGAGTGGATAAGGATGGCATTGTTAAAGCATGGAAAATTCTATACTCCATGCAGAGGTGGCTTTATGGATCTTTGCACAGAGGAAAGTGACAAAAACAATTAGTTTACCGCTATATATTCAGCAAGTAGCATTGCATCTTTTTCTTTACTTACCAATACAATACATGATATTCTAAAAGGCTGAGCAAGTGTGTGACAGACTAGTTGGTCTGAAACTAGGTCTCTTTCTTTGTCTGACTATTTTTGCATATATAAAAAAGATTTTTTTTTATTCTATTGTAAAAATAAATGTCTGATGAATATAAAAAAGCTCAGTGCAATGTGAGTTTAAAATCCTGGAAAGACAAAATGTCTATCCCATTTATTATTTGTATTAATAAATAACATTATTTATTGGAGACTAGTGGGCAGAGTCTCCAAACACATCTAGAGTCTCCTGAACTTGATAGTGTACAAAAACATAGTAAGAATTAGTCTCTAATCTCCAAAGAGTTTAAAATGTCAATGGACAAGGCAGAAGAGAAAGGGAAACAGAGGCAGAGAGAGATGAAAGCTGTTTATTCAAAAGGTCAGTAGCAGAGCCAACAAAAGAATCACATCTCCTGGCTCTGAGTCCTGTTCACCCAGTTTTAGATTTTTATAATGTTTAAAGCACTAACTCTAATATGCATTCTTCTTGTTACATTGAAGTCTGTTCCTTGAGTGGAAAAAACAATGTCACTCAACATGGGCTGTGACATTACATTAAACACATGGATTAGATAGATTCCTTCTTCTATGAGGTAGTATGATAACCCCACTCTTGAAGAATACCAGACAGTGTGCAGTGTAATCTGTACACTCTTCCCAAGCCCTGTGTCTGGGGATTAACACATTACATAACAATTTCCACCCTCAGCAGGACTATCTGTTTTCAGAATGGAACCAGCTGCAAGGGTCAAGCCCACTGGACCCAGAATGGGCTCACTTGAGTATATAAAGCCCTTTATTTGGGTTTTGGTTCCTCAGTGCTTCACTACTTGTAGCTGCTGTACCTGTTGTTCCCCTTCAGCCTGGCTCCTGCCTGGTTCTCTGCTCTTGTCTAACCTGTTTGGTTACCTTTGAATCCCTGATTCCTGACTTTTGGTACTGCTTGGACTACAGCTGTGGATCTTGCTTATTGACTAGGACATTGAAAATGGGACTCTGTTTTTGATCCTCTCATGTAGGTATGGTCTCTTCTGCTTCTGGCTCAAGTACTTATATACCCCATTGCTCTTCAGGATTGAGTCCTTAAAATATCATAGCAGCAGACATACTGCCTCTTAGGAATAAGGGGTCAAGAATCTGTCTCTCTTTTTTTCTTTTTTTTTCCCAAGGACTTCTGAAAACTGGAAGCAACAGAAGACACAGGCAGCTGGAGAAAAACTTACTTGTCTCTCCAAATGACTGGATGTGAGAGAGGATGAATTAAAAGGCTTGTCTTTGGATCCCAACGGACAAATTTAGAAGTTGGGAAACCTTAGCTGAATGCTGCTGCTCCACTGGCTTCACCTATAGGCAATGGAAAGGAAAAAGTGCAGTTGAAACTGGTAGTACCAGAGCTATCTCTTCTCACCTGCTGGAAAAAGCCCTGAAATATGTTCAGAGGAACAGAAAGCCCCTACAAAAATGTTGTATAGAATTAAATAATTAACTTCAGAATATATATTTTACATTTATGTTTATTTATGTTTAATAAACATTATGGTCTACCACAGGGTTGTCCATCTGGTGGCTTGCAGGCTGCATGTAGCCTGTGAGGGGTTAAGTTATGGCCTTTGGACTATGACTTAGCTATCAGTTCCCCCATCACAGGCTGCAAACAGCAGCTAAAGTCTCTGGGATCCCCCTCCCTCCTCTGGCTAACATTTCCTGCCTCTGCCTAGGGTCTTGGACAGTGCTGCACAGCATAGGGAGCTGATTTAGAGGCTGGGATCATGCAGGCATTTGATGCAGCACTGATAGGGTGCATGATGCAGTGGGTGGGCATCTGCATATTGTGTGGCCTGTAGCTCATGCTGCAATAGCCCATGAGGTGTGCAGCCCCTGGTTTCTTCAATGTTGGACAGCACTGGTCTACCAGAAATGTGACATTAATGAAATTTTAATCTTATACTTTGAGCATCATTAAATTCTGGATACCAACACAATTAGGCATAAAACACCAATAAAAAAGGTCATTCTTTGAAATGGTGAGATTCATTTTAAAGTGCCACAATCTGTGTTAAATGGACAAATGGATTCACCCTGATTTAAGTACCTGCAGTCGCTTTATGCTTGCTATAGTGATCCAATATTCATTCATGAAACTCATTTAGTAAATGAGCAGGCATAATTTCACTAGTGCATTAGCTTTCTAATAGGTACATTTCCATGAATTAGCTTAGAATAACATAAATTTTGGTTTTGAAGTACAAAGAATTACAATCCCAGTTTCTAGAAGGATAGGATACAAATTGTCACAGATGATCTAGCTGTACCTTGTAATGGTCTTATTCTGAGTTAACAAATACCTCTCAGCTGAAAGTACTTTTCAAAAATGAGGACTCACTTGTTTTCTCTTGGATGATCTTTTTTATAATATACCCCCCAAAATATCCATGGACTAACCAACAAATAGAATACAGCAAAACTAAAATGACCCAGTTATTTTTAAGAAATAATTTCCTTTTATTATGATAACTATATCATTTGTAAATATTTGCAATTGCATGCCAAGGTCAAAGAGAAACCTAGAATCTAAAAGCTCAAAGAAATAGGCTGAAGTGTTTATCTAAGTAATAGTCAACAGCCAAAACATTGTCCTTAATTCACTTTACGCTCTGTCTAAATAAAATAATATTAAATTATTGTATGTTCCAAACTTCTTCCAGCTTCACAGACTGGGCTGTCTTTGTTTAAGTTGAGCATGCTTTACCCAGAATTGCACTGCCAAATAGGTTTCTTTTACAATTTCCACTACTGTTTTCTTCAGTATTTTTTTCTGGTGTCAAATAAATCCTAACTTTCAAACAAAGATTGTAAGGTCTAATTCGGGGGGATATATAATGGACAAATAGGGTATGCCTACATATCTCCATACGGTGATCCTACAGCACAGTTCAGGTGGTTACTGCACCTAGCATGTGGCACACAGTTAGATTTGGCTGATATGTCACTCTAGTGGCACATTATACTGGGTGGAGTGCACCACTATGGCAACATAGCTGTGAGCACATGTCAACCCATGTGATCACAACATCACCTTAGCGCCCCATTTGGCAACATAGTGCATTGCTACGTCACCCTATGGTGACGTGTAAATGTGCCAATTATGGAATATATTTGAAGACAGCAGATTTGATAGATAGTTCAATCTATTGTGCATCCAGATTTTACAGTCCTTACTGGAGTTTGAATCCTGCATCTGTTTTACATTCATTTGACTTTTACCTTGTCTTATAATGGTGAGGAAGGAGGATTCCATGGTTGGAAAAATTGTAACACTTAATTCTGCAATTGTATCTAGTTGAGAAAATATTTATCTCTGCCTGATTAACATCTTAAACTTATTTAATTGCATGGAATTTTAGCTCTCTCTTTTTCCATATAGTTTGTTCATGATTTGCATAGATAAAATTACATATGATTAAAAAGAAACTCTTGAAAATATAACCCAAGTTCAAATGGCAACTGTTGTAACATTCAGAGAGCCTGATATGACAGCTTTGAAGTATGAACTACCTTTTGCATCTGAACAGAGTGTTAACTATAGAATCCACTTCTGCAAATTGGGCTTCTTTACTACTGTCACAACCCAATTAAATTGTGCCCATGCCACTGAGCAAGAGATACCATTCAAATCATCCTCATTTTGATGATTAAGGGTTAAAAGACATCCCTGCCAAAAATTCCTTGAAACAAAACGCGGCCGGAGTACTGTAGATAATTAGTCAGCTGAAATAAAATGCTAGGGGAAACTATATATAATTGGTCAAAGATAAGCGTAAGCTCCTCACACATAGCACACACGTAACAGGTAGAGAAACATAACCCACTACCTTGTAACTTGAGGAGACAAAGAGCTGCCACCTGCCAAAAATTAAAGATTCCATATAACGGTTCACGATTGGGCATCTCTGTCAAACATCTCTGCCTATAAATAGTTTAACGGTTTCCGCCCAAGTCGGAGAGCTCTGGGGATCTCACAGGAAACACCTGTGCTTGTCACCAGAGAATTGGGAAATTGATCAATTCCCAATCAATCACCCCATCAGCGTAAAATATTGACGTAGAAAGTCTTGCAAGCGCGATCGTTCGTTCCCGGCGCCACGTCCGTCATTATCCCGTTGTAACCTAACCGCGTGCGTGTACTCAACTCTGTAACCGAAGTTATATGCGTATACTCAACTCTGTAACCGAAGCTGTAACGGAATAAAGGCTCGCCTGCGTCGTCCATCACTTCTAGGCGACGTAAGTAAACAAACTCCTGTAACCTACACGTGTCTGTGCCTGGTTAATTCCACTCCATCCATCAATTACCCGCCTGCCGAGCTCTAAATCTAAACACTCCGGTGTGTGAGTCAGGCGGCTGCTGATCTGATTCACGACAGCTACCAGTCCAGCATAGGACTGGGTGCGTTGATTTGGAAGAATGCAGTGTCTTTTCAGACCAGTCATGCCTACACATCCGCATTTAGGAAAATTAATCTAATTTAATGTTTATAATGGATATAACTACATTAAACCTCAGTGAAAACACTTTTATTCAGAATTAGAGTAGTCTTACTCAGTTTAATTTTTCTTAGAGTGAATTATCTAACCTTAACTCTCAACAAGAAGGTTCATACAGGATTTAATACTATTTAACTAAGACACTTTAAATTCAGACCTTGACTAGTTAGAATAATTTTTGAGTCCCCTTTGGTGGACAAGGTTACAGATATGGCTTAAATTAAACACAAAATTTACACAGCGTTTTAGCCTGCCATTCTAAGAAGTAACAAGGGATCCTTCTACTATTCATAGGAAGGTAGAAGATCATAATTCCAAATTTGAGAGAAGAGGCACAGAAAGGGGCTCTGTTCTGAGGTGTATTCTGATCTCTGTGTTAGTTTACTAGGTTTGTGGAGTTCCAGGTTAGCAGGAGAAATTTAGGGAATACAATCTGATCCAATGTTATAAGAATGAATCTTATTATTGCCATAGTAATTAGCTGGCTGACATAACTGAATACAGCTTATTTCAATGTGAATATTTGTGCCATGCTAACTAATGAATAACATTGAAGTGATGTGTTTTAGCAAAATATATTTGTTTAGATATATAGTTCCACAAAGAATGAATTGTGCATACTGTGGTGACGGATTAATATGGTCTATTGCAAAGTCTCTAGAAGGCCTAAACCTGTCAGATTTTTATATTGCTCTAAGAACAATGTTTTGTGCTTGACAGCAATATAATTGTTCACAAGGTGAAGTGCTATGCACTGCTAACATTAATAAAAGAACCATCTCACCCTTCAACCTCTTTCAACAGAGTTATGGGCCAGTCAGGGGAGTTGTTGTTTGCAGCTGGGTTAAGAAAATCTCACTTGGCAATAGACCCTTATGATGCTGTCAGATGATGGAGAAGAAAATAGCTTTTCCTAACTAGTCATAAAGACTAAAGATAATTTTGTAGATTCAGTTGTTTGTTTTTTTCATGAATTATTTTCCTACAGCTATTGTACTAAATTTATTCCCTTTGTGTTCTAAGATTGGGTGTATCTAGAATTTTGAAAAGCGGGGGAGCACATGATGTGGTGCATAATCCCATATAACACAAGACATTTTTCTCCAGGAAAAAAGGAAACTAGAAACTTTATTAATCTGTTAGGGGCCTAGGGCTATATTGCTCTTTTTATGACAGAGGCAAGAACAAATCGTTTTATTGGAATGAGTTAAAAACAGTCTGCAGGTGTGTGAAGTAGGAACTTCCTTACAAGGAGCAGGTAACAGACAACAGAATTCTAGAGGAAAGGCTAGCCAAGACCATTAAAAAAGAGACGTAACACTTGTAGAATTAAGAGTTTAGAAGGAATAAGTTAAATTTCAATGAGCCATGAATGCTTCCACTGCTACCTGAATATAAATGCTGCTGTCTTTGCCAGGCAGTTGGTTTTAAACTTTGAGAGGATAGGAATCAGAGATGGTGCAACAATACCAGTGCATCCCCCCTGCATCCCTCCTGGATCCACCCCTGGTTCTAAGTATGTCTGTGCTTTTAAGCTTACATGCTAACATTATGTACAAGCACTACATTTCTACTAATGAATCACAGTTCCAGTAGTAGAAAGCCTAGATGCGAAAGTATTCAAACAATTTCTACTGACCCAAAACAGGTGGGGCTAGTAAAACTTTTACCTCATCTGATGAGGTAGAAATTTAGTCTGATAGGGGTTCTATTGGTTTAATGAATGTTTGTAAATTTGATGTATCAGTAGGAGATCCTACATCCCAATGTGCATTGCTCTGCCCCTCCCCCCAAACTCCTGGGAGACACTCTGTGACTCAGCTGGACTACACTTCTCTGGCCAAGTCACAGAGAAAACCCCTCCCCATATCAGCCCCAGGGCTATAAAGGCCAACCCCCCCTCTCCAAAGCATTAGGGCAGTGCAAATGTTAACATCCCTAAACCTGAGCAGCTTGGGAAAAAGTAACCTGCCAGCTCCCCACCATACTAAAACCCCATGCCAGACCTGCAGCCCCTGCCAGTATGGACTGGACCACTCCCACCATTTCTACAGCTGCTCAACTCATCCACTGGTACTCTACCTGAATGGATAGTGTATGGAAATGGCTGGGCCACTGGGGCGGGGGTGGGTGGTGCTCTGGGAATAGTGGGAACTGTGTCAATTCAGCTTGGATAAAGGAGAGGGCAGGGCTGGCAGACCCCATCCATACCCAAACAGCATTGACCACTCCCTTGTCCAAAGCCACCCAGCACCCCTAACCCCTGCCACTGACACTAGCCAGTCCAAGCTAGTCTCCACAGTTCTTGGACTTCCCCTCCAACCCTTCCTTCCATGAACACCAAGTGACCTGGAATGGAAAAGCTAAATGCACAAAAACAAAACAAAACCAAACGGGGGAAGTCTCCTGGGGCTGCAAACCAATTGGCCCTGATCTGTGTTTTCAACTGTTCTCAGCTGTCTCCAGGCAGACTGAGAAGCCTCCAAATCATGCTGGGATGTGTGTTCTAGGGCCACCTGGCTGGGTGCCCTTGACAATACAAGTTGTCTGCAGAGCACACAGCTGGCCTCCTAAACTCTTGTGTGCTGTTCTATCAGTAGGGTTTCTAACTCTCAAGCTGCTACACTTCCACCAGTTTATTTGAATGGTTCTATGCAACCAAAATGCCCAACAGGTTATTACCTATTAATTACATTTCTATTTCTTTTACATAAATTGACCTCTAATTCAAATATTATGAACAGCGTCTATAGTTCATATTCTATTCTACAACATATAATAGAAGTGGTTTCATTGTTTCCCTTGTTTTAAACATCTATATCCAAACCATAATGTTACTTATGGGTATGGAGATAGGCACTTAGGATAACTATACTCACCCGCTGAAGTTATTCTAGTCCAGTGTTTCTCAACCTGTAGGTTGCAACCTGAAAGGGGAACACAAGAATATATAAATGGGTCATGAACAAACTTTAAAAATAGATCAACAAAATGTAAAGTTTGAAAATGTGGGAAACTGTGGGTTTTCCATTGCAAGCTGAAAGACTTCCAGCCTGCAACAGGCTCCTTAGGGTCCCCCCATGCCTAACACCCCCCTTTTACCTTGCACACTGTGGGGCTGTGGCCTGGGGGCAGGGGCAGTGGGTCAGGAGTGACGGGCACTGGCAGTGGTGACATGTAGGGAGTACATAGGGATGCATGTGCACCCCCTGTGCCGGTGCACCTCCTGACTGGCCACGCTTGCCGCTAAGGCGATGGGCAGGGGGTGCAGGCGGGAGCACCAGTGCCCCCACTACAAGCATTGGTTGATTGCTGCAATTGCTGCAGCCACTTCCGGGAGTGGCTATACACATATGTATATACATATATGTGTGTGTGTGCATATGTGTGTGTGCACACACACCCACACACACACACATTTATACATATTTCTTGATTCTTCATTGTGTTCCTCCTTTTGAAAAAAACAACCAGATGGACCAAAAATAAATTACTTCTCTTTCTGTTAGCAAAACAGTGATTGTTAAATTGTATTTGGAATACGCATGAACAGGTCTCATTGAAATAAAAAGGATATCGGTTGTATGAAAATCAGAGAAGCATTTGTTCCTGAAAATATTACTGTACGCATTATGCTTATTTAGAGATTCACTGAACTTCTGAATTCTGATTATCTATTGGTACATTTCACCATTTTTGCAGAAAAAATTAGTAATCTGTTCTGCTTATTTTCTCTTTTGTTGGACAAATACAATTTTCTTGAGGCCATTTTCAATCAAGGACTATTTCCATAGCTTCCATGTGTTTTGAGGAAAAACTGTACAGGGCATTTTCTTGAAGGATGATGAAGATGACCCAGTGCTTATGTGCATTTGAGATGTTAGGAAAAACAGAAACAGAAACTTCATCAGTAAAGTTAGGAGACACTGGGGAGTGGAAGAACAAAACCATACCTTCAGTTGTATTTTTATGCATCATGTTTAGGCAAGTAATATAGAAAGGAAGAGAGAAATGTTGTTGGATGTATTAGGAAATGATACATACAGTAATAGAATGGTTAAAAAAGTTTATTGCCAATGTGGTTCTAATACTACAATGGCAAGCTCTCTTAATGAAAGCGTATATACTCCCTGTTGTTCATGAAATAGGATCCTTTGCATTTTAGCATATAATAAACTGTCAGATAAGCAGTTATGTACCAAATAAGTGCTGAGGCATCACTGGACTAGTTAATTGGCACATTAGGGCAGTTAATTGGCAAGCAGAAATACTGTTGATCTTTATGAATATGCAAACTGAGTAGAGGTTATATTCCATTTATGATACTTTTTAAGTATTTTTCTTTAATGTTTTTGTTTTACTAGCTCTGTTTGTTATGTTCAAAGAGGATTAGTTGATTTTTTTGTCTTGTTTTATTGGAAAAAAAAATCCAGGTTCTTCTATTTAGGCTATTTATGTGCATAAGGTTTAAAGTGGGCTTAAGGTTATAAATATCATTTTTGACAGCTTCAGCAGAAAGAGACATGTACAGCTATCTTCATCCATTCAAATTCTAGAACACTTCTGGCTCTTGTACTGCATCTTAAGTATAAAAAAATCTGATAATTTTATATTTTTGTTGCCACAAAGGAAGAAATAAGATCTTTTGATGATTCTGATGAAGATAATTGCTTAATAGTATTATAGTACTCGATATCTTCACTCTTAATACCCGTTGTACTAATTCAAAACATGTACAAAATCACTCAAGATGCCTAAATAGAAGAATACATGTTTAAGGATGCTTTCATTTCTCCTGTAAATGAGTAGTAAAGCAAATCTGAAAATAACTTGCCAAAACTCATACAGTTATAATTATTTCCCTACACTTTAATATTGGGTACATGTTTATTAAATACATAAAGGGGAAGCAAGGAAGAATTGCACAAAATATAGAGAATAAGAGAATATTGAGAGACAATAAAGAGAATAAAGGAAGTCAATGAACTGGGGAAAGGAATAATGACTAAGAAGCAGGCAGGCCCTACAATCAAACCAAATGTATAGGCCTATTGTGGTTGTCTTAGCAAAATCGTAATCTTTGAGGATCATGGCTTTCCTCTTCTAGAAGTTCACTCTTCATATGCTTTCATAAACATAAATTAAGGCCATCTTGAGAAACAAGATCTAACTGTATTATGCCTTAGCAGGTCAAGAAGTACCAGATGATATTTTATGTTATTTTATTTTGTTTGAAAAATTATTATAAAACCAAAGGGGGAAAAAACCTCAGATGTTGGAGAATTAGGGTCTCCCTGTGGATCTGACACATATTTTTGTGGCTTTTGTATGGAAAGTGCTCCAGCCCCGCCACTCACACCACCACTTCATGTGACGATAAGTTACAGTAGATTGTGTTACCAGGGTTGTTTTTTTAATCTGGAGAAATTCTGTATGGCACTTTTGCATGTGCTCTGATGCATTCTGATTAGAATTGGTTCATATTCAGAGATTTGGCCATCAAATCGGGCCAAATCACCACCAAATTGAATCAAGGACCGAAGCTTCGCACAGCCCTAATGAGAAGTGCAGTAATGGGGAAGTGGTAGCGGGGTGTATGGTAGGGAAGACAGAGGGGCAGCAATGGGGCAGGAAGTGGGGGCAAGTGGTAGAGGGCAAGAATTGTGGAGGTGGTGGGGCAGGCAGTGAGAGAGACAGGTAGCTTGTCCCCCTGTAGCTTGTCCCCTGACATTTATCCCCCATTGTGCTTACCCCGCACAACTTCAAGCTGTGGGGGGCAATTCCACCTTCCCCTTCCCCTCCTCTCCTCCTTCCATGCTGCTTCTGCTCTCCACAGCCTCAGGTCCCCACCTCCCTTCCCCCCTGCCAAAGTCTTTTCCACTTGCCTGCCCCTCCACCCTCTCTCTTACCTTTGTTCTATGCCTACAGGTTCTGTCCCTACCGCAGCCCTGGGTGTAGCAGTGATGCTGAGTGGGCACTGCTGCTCCAGCCCAGCTCTAGAGGTGTGGGCTGGATTGGTGCAATAGTGCCGGCTCTGGGCCACTGCCACAGGGCAGGGCTGGAATCATGCTCCATACCCCAAGCTGCAGCAGGGATGGAGCCTGCTGGCATGGAGCAGGAAAAGAGGAGTTCAGCAGATGGGGGGAGAGAGGGAGAAGCAATGCAGGAGAGGGGAGACTGGGAGCTGTGGGGCAGGAGTGGAGGGGCATGAAGAGGCACAAAGGGGCAGGCACAAGTTGCAGCTTCAAATCCATCCCCAAGATCCCAGCCCTGGGATGGGGCCCAAGCCACAGCCACAGCAGCTGCCTTCCTCCCTGATGGCTCATGCTCGATTGTAAGGCCAGGTGCTTTTTTTCTCTATATTGAATGAGGGGGGGAACCTTGTTTTTTAATTGAGTAAATACAGTATTTCAGATTGCAGTAAATACAGTAATCAAAATACTAAGTATAGTACTAGTTTTTAATTAGTATTAAATACTAATACTAAACAAGTATTAGTATTTAGTATTTAAATTATTCATTTAGAGAATATTAAACTATTCATTTAAGTATTAATATTTAAATACAACATTAGTATTTAAATACTAATCTGAAATACAGTAATTCAGATTGCAGCTTGATGCATAACAGCAGACTAATTAGGTAGCCTTATTGGTGATTTCTTTGATCAGTAGTTAAGGCAACTTGGCTGAATAACTATTAATATTTTTGCATGGGACTCTTTTTTCTATGATAACATGTCTTTAAACATTTTCAAAAATACAAAATTCTTATAAAATCTGAAGAGAAAGGTGTTTGAAAGGTGACTTTCTAGATCAAATTCAGGACAGCAGATTTATGACTGAATTATGAACTGACATCTAGAAAATCAAAATGTAGAAATTCTATTTCCATTGTTCAGAAAACCTATAATACTTGACTTAGAATATCAAGCACAGGACATAGTTGAATTGTTGCTGTGAAAATTACGTAAATATGGAGATTAGATTACTTATTTCACCAAGCCACATCTCCTAACTGAAAACTCTGAATATATGTGTAAGAACACAATGCCTCTGGTGACTGGAAAGTTTCTGGCAATTACAGGCATCATTCTTATTTGAATTGAGGCTCAACCAGGATTGAACCCCCCAAAAAAGCCCTTCAGTCATTGTGAAAGTCATTCTGGAACTTCTCATATGCAGAACATTTAATAAAAACTATGAATGCCAATGCTGAATCTTCTGTTGTATTGAATGAATTTTGAACTAAAGAGATGCAATTAGCATTTGACCATAGAAACATTATTTTAAAATGACTATTTTTTTTTCTTCAAGTTCAGCTTCTAAATATACAAAAAAGTTATATTACTGTTACTCTTGAAGACATAGCTTCAAAAAGAATCTGTGTGATGGCATAAAGATAGCTAACTTTTTAAAAATAGATTTTGTTCTTTTTTTTACTTATGGGCACTGTATACTTGTCTAACATTATAGTTAAATTTTTATTTGTTCAGTATTCTTTTTTTATTATGTTCCAAAATATATTGTAACTTTTCCAATGGTTGGAATTTAATAGCCTAATGGACAGCCTTATGCAGGATTCTAAAGTTAGAAGATTTACTTTTTCAAATATTTCAGCTCAGAATAATATAATGTCATGGCACTCATAAGCTAATGTGGAATAGAATAGTAATGAAAATCCATTTTTTCTTTTACCAATTAAATTGCATTTGAGGAATATGTGTTAAACTGATCAGTTCTTCCTTCTACTATATTAATTCTAGCAGATTTAAACATCTTCCCTTTTAGCTGTCTGTGTGGAAGCTGGAATACATTATGAAAATACACTGCATGCTTCAACCTTTACAGCTGTGAAGTATACAAGGGCTTTTCATAATGACCTTTCTGGAACACGAACAAATAAGTTAGAATATAAATTTGTTTTGATCCTCTGTTATTTAGGCCCCCTGTACACATGCAGGTAAAGGCACAACAGCATCTAATGTGTGATCCATACAATCACACTTTCTACCATGACACACATGTATGGCAGGAGGTATGATTGTGGGATTGCTCATTAGATCCCATTGTGCCTTATTGCCCTCAATCTCCAGGGCCCAAGGGTTTCACCCTCGGTATGGTGCACCTCTGTACCTTGGAGCCCTGTTAGCTGATGGGGCTCCCAGAACAGACCCTGCTACACATGCACATTAAAGCTCAATAGCAACCAGCTGTAAAGTTAGCACATATTTTCAAGGTCTAACCTTATAACTGGTTAGAGTTTTTTATTGTGTTATAAGTACTTTGCATGTGTAGCTGGTTTTAAGGTAATTGTGCAATTAATCAGTTTATTGTACAAGACTTGCAACATGTAGAAGGGGCCTTAATGTGTTAATACAGTAGTACATAGCATGTGGAAAATACTATGATTAGGTTTTGTTTTCTATTTAATTCAGATTTAGCAGGAATTAGATCAACTAGAATTCACTGCTATCCTGATTTTTCAGGCAAGTTTGAATGTTAGCTGACAACCGCTTACCTGTTATTCAGTATTATTTAGTATACACTACTTTTCTTAGTAAAAAGTAGATCTAGTGAAAAGAATGTGAAAAAATTAAATGTCAAGGCCTCTAGCAAGAGCTAAATATTTTAATTATTTGTTTTGCAATCAGAAGTGCACAGTAGAATATGTAAATGGAGAGTAACAATATAATTGTTGCCTCCTATTTGATGCCAATAAATCAAATTCTATTGAGGGTTGCTCTGTAGGACATAAATGCTTCCAAAGAAGAACTATTAGTGTAAAATGCATGTTTATTATATGACTACGGACAAGATCTAATTTTACACTGACTAGAACATCAATTCTGTGTTTTTAGTATGTTGTCTTATATATTTATTGGTGGGTTTGTGGAGTTAAGTACACCTGTATACTGAGGCACCTAAATTCTGCTTATCCCCTGCTTTAGCTGCTTAAATGGTTTTGTGGATATGGAGCAAAATTAGTTTTAAACATTGGACTCAGGTTCCTTAGTTATATAGGCACGCTAAAATGCAAGGACTTTGGAACACTAGGGACATAGAAGCCTAAAGAGTCTTAAAATAATGCTAAAATCCAGACTCTTGCTTCTTCAGTAGGAAATAAGATTGAAATTTGTGCCCTCTCTATTGTTACTTTATCTCTCTTCTCCAAACCTATATTACTTTCAAAGTCTTGGGAATTTACCATGCCTTTGTGAAAGGAATATATACAATGTTAATGTTCTATGAAACATATGTCCCTCAGTTAATTCCAAACCATTCTAACTTCCATAATGTCTATCAGGTGGCACAGTGGCTTCTTAGCAAAACTTAGCAATCAAATGATCACCAAGCTGCAATATAAAATCAGAGGATATTGTCCCTAAAAAGTAGGTATAGATGTTATATCCTTGTCATAAATTCATGTCTAGTGCCACCAGCAGTCACCAATCAAGACAGTTAATAGGGAAGTTTTAGTGGGATTTCTGCTTGGGAGGAGACAAGGAAGTATTTGTTGCTTTGGGTAATGATTTTTTGAGTAGCTTTGTGATTTTTGTCTGGTCTTTACCATCTTATAGTGTTGTTTTGGATAGTTAGATGTTCACAGCTCCTGAGCTTTAACAGATCCATGTTTTTGTGATTTGGTTTATTTGTATAATAATTGTTTTAACACTGGCAGTGAGGAGAAGACATTTTCTTTGTTCTAAAAGGAAACAAACAGTAGTATAATGTCTGAAAACTCAGTCTTGCAAAAAACCAAAAAATGAAAAACATAAAAACCCAAAACCAAGCACACACACACACACACACACACACACACACACACACACACACACACAAACCCAGATCTAAAGGCCTGTAAGGGTCTGAACGGAAGTTCATGGTTGCCCAAAAGGAAATGAATGGAGGTAAAAAAACCCAAATACTGCTGCATGGATTATCCTGCTGAGCAAGAGGCTCTGCAGACCTGGCCTATTGTCTTGTGAAGTTTGACATCTTCTGGGAGCCCAAATCCAAGATACTGTAGAAAGTGCCCATGAATCACCCTGAAAAAATGAATCACCCATAACTCTGACTACTACAGCATGGTCCATATTTGTGTGCACATTAGCAATGTTGCCAGGTATGACTTTGAGCAGATCAAAAGTGACTACAAAATAATGGAAGTGAGGGTGAAGGAGACAGATTAGGTTATGTTCTTGTCTATTCTTCCATTCAAGAGTAAAAGTAGGATAAAAGCATCCTGGAAAGAGATGTGTGGAATAAACAGGAGAAATAGCAATCATCCTAGTATGTGCATAGAATTATAATTTAATTGGGATAATTGATACTTTGTGGGATAGAGCAAGCAGCTAAAATTGATATATTGATATGGATAGTTATAGAATGTTCAGGAAGAACAGACAGAGGAAAAATTAGGTGTTATTGCCTCGTATAAATATATATTGCCTCATATATAATATGTATGCTACTTCTAAAAGCAGTGGTGGATTTCTTTTATAGATCAACACCTCTAGTGAACAAGATTTTTAAAGGCAGATAACTGAAGCATCCAAACCATAGAAGCTAGTGTTTATTGGGGTTTGGTACAGCTAGGACGTGACAGAGGACACCCACTGCCTGCCAGTCTTTGGCACTCAGTTCAAAGAACACCCTCCTCCCATCCCTCCCCAGGGTGTAAAAAATGTTGGTTTCACCTCTGGCTTAAAGACATTCATCATAGAGTTCTCAAGTGTAGCCCAGGTAACTCGGGTATATACTCTCCTTCTCCAATTCAAGGGGATTCTTAGCTGGCAGGTGTGCTGTGGGGGAACTACAGACCACTCAGTTTCCCTCTGTCCCTATAGGACCAGGCCAGGACAGTCAGGGGACTTAACAATGTATGCATTTATTTACATTAACTTATCACAAGGAAAATAAACATGGATATAAGCATATGTAATATGTATACACACATACATACACACCCACCCACCCACCCACCCATATATATGATATCTAAACAAATAACATAAAATATACCCTCTGGATAAATGCCATAAAACCTTATACCAGTGCTCCAGATACAGGTAAGTCACAGGTAAGTAGATGATCTGAAACAGATAAACCCCAAAATAAACAGAGATAGCTAACAGATAAACTATAGATAAGTATGAGTGAACATTAAATAAGCCACAAATAAATATAAATAAACAACAGGGAAAAAATTGCAACAGGGGGTCCCAGCAGAGCCCTAGGACTCTACTCATCTACTAATTTACAAACATGAGAGTTCACAAAATGTAAGGCATGACATCACACCATTTATGGTGCAAGAACCCCAAAGATAAACTTAGTTTCAAGGGGAAATCCCAATGCCCTTGGGCTTTTTCCAAGCCCTACAAGGAAGCTGGTAACTTTAGAGGGAACCTCCCAGTGGGGCCTCCACTTTTAGGAGCCCTTAATTAACCAGGGGGGACTCCCCTGTCTCTGTGGGACTCCTCTTTTCCCTGAAACTCATGACTCCCAGGCCAGGAAGGTGGCCCTCGTCCTCTGCACCAAGCTGCTCTCTCACCTGTAGTGGGCTTTGAGGGGTGGGGGGCGGAGGCTGGTCACTGTCCCCTGGAACAGGGATCCTCTATGCAGGGCTTCTGGGTCCTCTGGTTCAGCCCTGCTTGCTGGCTCAGTAACCTAAGCACTGTCTGGCTCCCTGGACTCAACCTTTTGCTATGGGTCGGAGGTCTGGGTTGCCTTGTGCAGCACCAGGCTTGGTCCACTCCCGGACCCTCCATGCAGCACCTCCTGCACTGAGCTCCCAGCCTCATTCTGGGGGTTGAGGACCTGAGCTGCCCAAGTACCCCAAGTACTCCATGCACCGGCCTGTGCTCTGTGTCTCTGGCCACATGCCAGCAGTTGCAGACCCGAGCCGCCTCACACAGCTCCCAGGGTCTGGTTGCCGTGCACCATGCTTCACACTGAAAGCCTAGGTGCTGGAGCCATCTGCCATTCCCCACTGATGGAAGTCTTCAGGATTGCTTCTGGGCTAATGCTTCACCCTGCTGAGCAGCTCTCCTCAGCTCTGCTAAGCCCTGCTCTTCTCTCTTCTCCATCCCAGATGTGGTCCCCTCATGCTGGGCATGCAGCTCCTTTTATACACTCCAGGGCTCCACCCCTGAAGTCTTCTGGACCTGAGTGTTGCAGGCTTCAATCAGGTCGGGGGGGGGGGCGGGACTCCTCTCCCCCTTCCCTGAGGAAAAGGGCATGACTTAACTCATCTTGATTTCTCCTGATCAGTGGATGGGCTCCACCAATCAAAACAGCAAGATTTCAAGCCTGGGATTCAACCAAAGCTCCAAGGGCAAGCCTGCTACACAAGGAATTAATTGAAGTAATTTCAGGATCTTGACTATTATTTCACTCATTTAAGGAAGTTAGGTAAAGTCCCAGAAAACTGAAAAAGGGCAAATATAGCATCCATCTTTTAAGAAAGGGGGGAAGGAAGACTAAAAGTATCACAAATTGGTCAGGCTAACCATTGAAACCTGAAAAGATGCTATAGCACATCATCGAACAATTGGTTAGTAAATACCCAGACAGTAATAAGGTAGAAAGTAACAGTTTTTAGGAATTTATCAAGAGCAAATCAGACCGAATTAGGGCTTTGTTACACATCTAAATTTAGGTGACTCCTGGAGCTCTTAACCCCTGGATTGTTGACATGTTAACACCTGAAACTAGTTTTAAGCACACTATAAGCAGCTTAAAGTTATGCCTCTCCAGAGCAGGTTTATCATAGCAGAGCCACTGGCACAGCTGTTCAAGCACACATGGTGCTCCAGTCAGGTCCCAGAGGACTGGAAAAGGGCCACTGTGGTCCCTATTTTCAAGAAGGGGAGGAGGGAGGCACCAGGAAACCAGTTAGTCTCATCTCTATCCTTGGGAAAACTCTGGAAAAAATCATTAAGGATCACATCCATGGGAGCCCAGCAAGGGAAATAATACTAAAAGGAAATCATCACAGGTTCATTACATGTAGATTCTACCTAGCTAACCTTGTTTCTTTTTATGAGCAGGTCACAAAATGTTTAGATGCAGGAGTCAAGGTAGATGTCATCTACCTAGACTTTAAGAAGGCCTTCAATATACTATCTCCTTCTGTTCTCATAAATAAACTGACAGGATGTGATGTAGATGATTACATGGTCAGGTGGGTGTCAAATTGGCTTAGGGGTTGCATCCAGAGAGTGATGATGGATGGGTTGATATCGATCTGGAGTCCCGCAAGGCTCTGTCCTTGGACTGGTGCTATTCAATGTCTTCATCAGGCACTTAGACGAGGGCATGGAGAGCACCCTGTCAAAGTTTGCAGATGATACCAAATTATGGGGAAAAGGTAACACACCAGAGGGTAGGGGACGTTTCCTGGCAGATCTGGACAGGTTGGAAAAATGGGCAGAATGAAATAGGATGCAGTTCAACAAAGACAAGTGCAATGTGCTGCACCTGGACAAAAAGAACCACCAACACACTTACAGGATGGGGGGTGACCTTCTCAGCAGCACAGCAGCAGAAAGGGATCTTGCAGTCATAGCTGACTGCAAGATGAACGTAAGTCATCAATGTGATGAAATGATCAACAAGGCTAACCGCGCTTTATCATGCATTAGCAGATGCATGACGAACAGGTCCAGGGAGGTAATGCTTCCCCTCTTTGCAGCACTGGTCAGGCTGCAGTTGGAATACTGTGTCCAGTTTTGGGTGCCACATTTCAAGAGAGATGCAGAGAATCTTGAGAGGATTCAGAGAAGGGCCACTCATATGGTCAGAGGCCTGCAGGCAAGGCCTCCGAGGAGATTCTGAGGGACCTAGATCTTTTTAGCCTTTGCAAGAGAAGGCTGAGAGGTGATCTTGTGGCTCCCTATAAATTCATCAGGGGAGGGCATCAGGGAATAGGAGATGCTCTATTTACTAGGGCACCCCCTGGAGTAACTAGGAACAATGACTATAAATTGATGGACAGCAGGTTTAGGTTGGATATTAGAAAGAACTTCTTTACGGGTTGCCAGAATGGGCTTCCAAGGGAGGTGGTGCTCTCCCCTATCCTGAGGGTCTTCAAGAGGAGACGGGACAAGCACCTAGCTGGGGTCATCTCACCCCAGCACCCTTTCCTGCCCAGGGCAGAGGGTCGGACTCAATGACCTACTGAGGTCCCTTCCAACCCCAACATCTATGAATCTATGTTACCCAGCCCATATTCCATTAGTGTGTGCCCACCCCCCCATAGGTGAGCCATCCAAATTACATTCCTCCAGCATCCCAGGATGCAATGTCCCATTCCCACCCTCTTGTTCTTTGCAGAAAAACTTTCCACCCTCTAAACTCTACTTCCCAGGGAATGGTTGAATGGTTCTTGCAACCAAGAAAACTCCCCCTCTTACCCCCAGGGCTGCAAAACCATGGAAACAGCCTGCAGAGATAGTCAGGTCACAGGGCACAGACAGATGTAGGAGTGGGGCCTACAAGGGGCGGGGCACAGAAACAAGGTAGTGGGTCAGATCAGATCCCCATGAGTTGGGGCTTCCTTCCCAGGGCAGGGGCAGTAGCTCCCACAAAAGTGCCTTCCCTCACTACTCCGACCTCCCAGTCTTCCTGGAAAGCATGACCAGCATCCTCCACAGCCCAATCATAGATCCACATTTATTAAACCATGGGACCTTCTTTAATTTACTTATTTTTTATTTGTTTGTTGGGTTTTTTGGGGGGTTTTGGGGGGGTTGGTTTTTTTTTTTTACTTTTTATATTATCGTTCACTGGCTAATCCTTCACTATCCTTCCTTACTTTTATTAGTGACCCCCACCCCCATTTCCTTTCCAACACCCATTTCATTACCCACCCCCATCCCATTAACTCTCTGCCCTCCCTTTCCCCCAGCTTCATACCCCCCCCCACACCCATCCATCAATCCATCACATGCCACCCCTAGAGGAGGGATAGAAGCCTGTCCTGGCTTACCAGCCCTGTATTACCAGCCCTGTAGTGGCAAGTCACACCTTTAGGTCCTAGTCAGGACTCTGTTCGCCCACCCTCTAGTGGCAGGTCATAGCTGTGCAGTTGGGGGGCAGTCAGAAAAGGTTTTTAACTTTAAGGCATGACTGCTGTAAACTTGAACTAGCACTAACAGTGATCAACATTTGAGCAGCTCAAAGTGCAATGAGTAACAAGGCCATTAAGCTATTCTTCTTATGGCAAGGTGATGGGAGTCGTGAATGGGAAAAAAAAAATGGACATGTTAGATTTTGAATTAAGTATAGCTTTTGACACTATCTCCCATTACTTTCTTAATAAGAATTTCCTCTGACTTCTTTGGGTGAGTAAATCTCTGACTGAATAATCATGTTCAAAGACTAGTTATCAAGAGCTCAATATAAGATTAGATGACGGTATTAAGTGGGATTACCTAGAAGTCTATCTTGGGTCTATTACTTTTCAAGGTCTTCATTAATAACTAGGAGGATGTAATTGAGGGTATGTTTATTAAATTTGTAGATGACAATAAGCAGGTGGGCTGCAGGACAGAGCTAAGATTCAAAATGGTCTTTGTAATCTAGATACATTTTCTATTTTCTATTACAAATAAAAATATAGTTAACTTTTAAGTCCTTTTTCACAAATATATAATTTGAAACTATGATAAATTTAAGGACAAGATTCAGGGCTAGCAAGTTGGGAGCAGGGCTCAGTGCTGAATTCTAGTGTAAGGAGCCCTGTTGGGGATGTGTGCCAGTAGTAAAGTGAGTGAGCAAGCAGTGGGTGTGTTAATTCCTGTGGCCCAGGAATCTGCAGTAATTAACATTGCCACCACTAACTCTTTTGAGACAGTTGTGTGCAGAATGAGCCTGTAAGGATTCCTGTAGTACAAATCCATCCTGGGGGACTAGGGGAGTTTGACACCCCTGATTTAAACTATATAAACAGGAGATGCATTGGAAGTTATGAGATGATTATTTAGTCCTGAAGCAAGACAAACTGTTAGGCTAGAGACAGACATTCAAAAAGCCTGAGCCTGAATTGATTGAATCTTTGCAGGTTAGTTTAACCTGGGCAGGCAAAATCAGTTTTGTAGCCAGACAGACATCCCAGAAATGCAGGCACATACCTGCAGTGGCCTAGGCTAGAAGCTGGGGGGCGCTAGAGCAGCCCTCCCTTCCTGCCATACCATGGAGTTGAGCAGGGCATGGTCAGGCTCTGGCAGGATGCTGTGATTAGCCCAGAAGGGAATTGATACCGGTGGTGATCACCCAATTAAGAAAACAACAGAGGGACATTACCAGCTACTTGCTGATTCTTCCTGTTGATTCTACCTGTTGATTCAACACTAACTGTAGCCAGTATGTGGTCTACTAGCTAATGCACAGACACCTCCTCAGCAAGGCAGGGGGATTCCTGCTTAGCAGGGAGTGGTGAAGGGGAGAGGGGGAGCTGAAGCCAGGGAGTAGAGGGCAGGGGCCAGCCCTGCTGTGGAGCAGAGATCCCTGCCCTGCCCAGAGAGCACGCTGGGATGCTGGTGGTGTCTGTTTTCTCTTAAATCAGCAAAGGGTCTGGGGCAGACATTGCATAAACTGGTTTGAGCCAGATCAGTTAAGCTTAATACTATATTCAACCAGGTTTATCTCAAGCTGGTTTCAGCCATTCTCAAACTGGTTTATGTGCACTGAACATCTGTTCTGTTACAGGTTTAAACCAGTTGCTGATCATTTAAACTGGTTTGTGTGTAATGTCTGTCCCTAGCCTTAATGCTTCATTGACTCCTGAATAGTACATTTTGTTTATTAATATTAAACATACAAAGCGTGTGAGAGGGTTTAGTTCTTATTAAATGTATCAGACTAACAAGACTGGCCAGCAATGACATCCACGTGATGTCTCACCAATTAGGTAGATACCTGATCAAGGGAATCCAACTTCTAAAGGGCAACCATTTTGTAGTCATCTATTCTTAGAATAGATGGTTTTGTTTATGATCTTGTTGCTCATGTTAATTAATTGGTCAAAAGCATTTTTGAAGCAAATTCTTGAAAAATCTGTAATTGTCATAAACTCACTTGTACACACTGTCTGAAATTCAGACCCAGCACAAACTGATATCCTAGTTCCATTAAAGAGGACAAGTTAGTAGGTGCCTGAAAGTTTAGTTTGGCCAAACACTATATAGGCAGAAAATTACTGGTATAGTTATACAGTGTTTGATGTGCTTACTCAAATCAACAGTTCTATTAATCTAGTGAGACAAATTTCATGAGAAAATGCAAAATGCTTACATCTTTGGCCCTTAAGGAATTGGGACAGAATTGAGTGAAAGGTATTGAAAATAAACTTTTATTACCCCAGATCTTAATCTATTTACATACAGAACGCATGAAAAAAATGCTGACCATTACATTGTGTATTGTTTCAAATAGATAAGGACTGCAATCCACCCTCTTTGAGATAAGCATACCAAAAACCAAAGAAATTTGAGAGATGATTACTTTACTTTCTTATTTCTAGGTTTACTGAACACAGTAAAAAATATATTGCTGTGGTATGCTTCACATTGACCATCCCTGAAAGTACCATGGAAAGCTGTAGAGACACTTTAAGGTTCCTGAGGGACCCATTCCAGTCAGAGTGCTTTGAGCATACCAAAGACACATCCACGGCAGTGAGTTTCCCTAGTGGTTAAATCAGTTTCCTAGGAAGTGTGAGAACTGGTGGTTCTAGACCTCTCTCAGCCTAGAGAGATTCAAACCCAGGTGTCCCAACTGAATGCTCTAACCACTGAACTATAGACAAGGCTGGGGAGTGGCAATGTTCATCCCTCCAGTTGCTGCTGAGCCATTGTGTACCAAGGCATTAATGAATCAGGAGACTGAAGAATAGGAAACAAGAAGAAACTAACCCTTGTCCTACAGACAGGTGGACGAGTTTGAATTCTCTCAGATTGAAGAAGTCCTAAAAGCCAGGTTTCCCACTTCTTGGGCAAGTGCTCTAATTATCTTATGATAAGAAGTGAACACCTCCTCTTCCTCCTCTGACTGTTTTAAAAAAACAAAACAAAACAAACTTATCCTTTCTTGGTTCTTTCAAAGAATGCTTATAAGCATGGATCCTGGTTCTCTCTGATTTAAAAACAAAACAAAAAAAACCAAACAAAAAAACAAAAAAACCCACAAGTTTTGGATTTAAAAAAGTAACCCCGAATCCACATTTTTCCATGATTAAAATGAAACAAAACACTTATATTTAAAGAGAACTTTGCTAGGCTCTTGATGGGGAAAAATGAAAAAAAAAAAAACCAACCATAAAACCTGTTATTACTTTCACTAAAACAATAGTACTTCCTTAGCTCTCCAACTTTGATACCAAACAACTAAAAGGAATCCTTAATCTCTGGAGAGAGAGAGAGATCTGGATATACATAGAGAAATTTACTAGAATCTTGATGGGGAGAAATGAAAAACCACAAAACACCTGTTTTGCAGGAGGTACTATTGTTTTAGTGAAAATAATAACAGGTGTTTTGTGGTTTTTCATTTCTCCCCATCAAGATTCTAGCCAGTTTCTTGCACAGTATATTTTACAGATTTTTCATTCTTCAGTTATCTTTATTTGCATACAAGGACACCTTCTCAAATCAAAATTATGGCTCTTCGGTGATCTGCTTACTATATGAACTCCAGTTGATATTGGTAAGCACAAAATAGTATGCATTCAGGGCAAGGGGATGGTATGATTTTACAAGTGTTAATATTAGTTTAGAATTTTTGGTTGATTTACAGAGACTACTGAATAATGTCAATGGACTAGTGACTGTGTAGCTTTGGCAATTCTAGTCTGAGTACAGATATTGCTACCTCACCTTCTATTTAAGACAATCCTTCCCTTTTAACAGAGGAATCACACTGTTAGATTTAAAAGGAAATGTGTAGAATGAGTTAGCATGACATGAGGACTAGATGGACAGACGTTAATACAGAAAAACAGTGCTGCAAAGTCTTTTTTAAATCCATTATTAAGAAATTGATGCTGAGAAATTATTGTATTTTACAGCTAGTTGATAGTACTATTTCACTGGTTCTTGGCATGGAACATCTTAGACAAATTGATACATAATGTATGTTCCTTCAAAATATACAATTTATTAAACACCAGTAAAACAAGAGTATCTGTCAGTTTAATCAATCTAATGCACAGTAAGACAAATGTTTTGCAATCCCACTTTAGTCTGAAATTTGTCTTTTGGGATCCATAGAGTATATGGATATATATTCAAAATCTAATTTGAACAATTTGTAAGTGTTCTGTCATAGAATAACAGTTTAATGTGACAACTTTTCAGTGACCTTGCATCTTGACCACCACTTACAAACTTGGGGATTTTTTTTTTTTTTTTAATCAGAAAACCAGGATCCCTGATTATACGTTTTTTAGGTGTGTCTACATGTGCCCCTGACTACACAGTAGGTACTGCCCAGCCATTTAATACTTGCTAAATTATTTAATACTGCTAAAGCAAATATCAACTGACTGCACAGTACCTGCTGGTACTGCACAGTCCTGGCAGCACTCATTGCTACTGTACAGTGGTTACAGCATCCCAGTTAGTGCCCGCCGATGCTACATCACCACAGCAATAAGCTACACCACCATAAAACTCATCGCTACAGCAATGTAGCATCTCATATTGATGTGCAATTTGTGTGAATTATTATATATTATGAGAGACCTTAGACCAGGGATTCCCAAAGTTTTTATGCCGTGACCTGGCAAACCACTGCCTGGAAATGGCCGCAGCCCAGCAAACTGTGGCCCAGTGGTTACAGACGACCATGGTTGGGATCTTCAGCTGGCAGACAGGTTAGGATACCCCGCCTGAGTAGGGGTGGGGGATGGGCCAAACCCTGCACTGCCATGGGCCCTGCAAAAGGGGCCATGGCCATTCTGCCTGGCTCTGGGGGGCCACAGTTTCCCTCAGCACCACTGTCATGGCTGGCACATAGTTTCATAGTACTTAGGGTCAGAAGAGGCCTAGACAGATCATCAGGTCTGACCCCCTACCCCAGGCAGGAATGTGCGCCGTGGTCATATCACCTGAGCCAAATATCTGTCCAGCCTCTTCTTGAAGACCCCCAAGGTAGGAGAGAGCTGTTCAGAGAAGAAACTTTTATTCCTCTCACAGCACACACCCTCAATCCCTCCCTAGTCAACACACAGAGCCCCCTCCAACCTCAACAAACAGAGCTCCTCCACCACCCTCCCCTCCCACCAACAATAAAAAATATCTTCAGCATGAAAACTATTTACAAAGTTTTTGTTTTGGTGTCCCAGAGTGGGGGACCATGGGGTGGGGGTGCCTAGGGGGCAGAGCTGGGGCATAGGTGTCCAGCACCATGGCCTCTGGCTATTCTTATGCAGGTCCACACACCACTGTGACTGTGGCAGGTGGGTGGCTTGCCTGGGGCAATGGTATCCAAGGATCCTCAAGGGTAGGTGGGTCTCCCTCAACCTGGTGGAGTCCAGGCCCAGCAGGACTGGCATCCAGCCATGACACCACTCCAGGCAACTCTGGCAGTGGTGGATGGGTCATTTTTGACATGGAGGGATGTGGGCAGTGGGGTCCCCCAGGGCTCAGTCCTTGGGCCCGTACTGTTTAACATCTTCATCAGCGACTTGGACGAGGGGGTAAAAAGCACCTTGTTCAAATTCGCAGATGACACTATGATGTGGGGAGAGGTGAGCATGCTAGAAGGGAGGGACAGGCTACAACTAGATCTGGACAGGTTACAGGGGTGAGCAGATGAGAACAGGATGGGATTCAATACTGACAAGTACAAGTTATTTCACCTAGGGAGAAAGAACCAGCAGCATACCTATAGGCTGAGGAACTCCCTTCTCGTCAGCACAGAGGCAGAAAAGGATCTTGGAGTCATTATTGATTCCAAGATGAACATGGGCCACCAATGTGAGGACGTGGTCAGTAAGGCTAACCACATCTTATCATGCATCCACAGATGCATCACAAGCAGGTCCAAAGAGGTGATCCTCCCCCTCTATGCAACATTGGTCAGGCCGCAGTTGGAGTACTGCATTCAGTTCTGGGCATCGCAATTCAGGAGGGATGTGGACAGCTTTGAGAGGGTCCAAAGGAGGGCCACTCACATGGTAAGGGGACAGAAGGGCAGGCCCTATGAGGAGAGGCTACGAGACCTGAACCTGTTCAGCCTCCATAAGAGAAGGCTGAGAGGGCATCTGGTGGCCATCTATAAACTTCCAGGAGGGACCAGCAGAGAACGGGAGAGTCTCTGTTCCTCTGAGCTCTACCAGTAGTAACTAGGAATAATGGCCACAAATTGACTGACAGTAGGTTCAGGCTAGACATCAGGGAGCACTGCTCACAGTCAGGGTGGCTAGGATCTGGAACCAACTTCCAAGGGAAGTAGTGATCACTCCTACCCTGGGGGGTCTTCAAAAGGAGGCTAGATAATCACCTAGCTGGGGTCATTTGACCCCAGAAATCTTTCCTGCCCGTGGCTGGGGGTCGGACTTGCTGATTTGCTCAGGTCCCTTCTGACTATACCCTACCAATTACCAACTATGAGACCTGGCTACACACCTACATGGAGCTGGGGTAAGCTGCAGGCCTAAGCCCAGGTGAGTGGTGGCAGACCTGAGGCGGGGGTTGGGGGTTGAGCCAGAGTCTCCTGCAGGCAGGAAGTGGTGAAGGACCTTTTCCCAGGGCCAGGCATGGACCTGCTCTGTGATGGTAGGCAGCTGCCAGTGGAGTTGCAGGGCTAGAGCCAAGGGTCAGGCAGGAGCCAGCATGAATGAGACCACCAGGCCCAGGACAGTGTCCAGGGTCTGATGGTCATCATCTGCCCACCTGCACTGCCTAGTCCAGGATGACATTCTGCTCCTGCCGGATCTAGATCCACTCCCACTCCAGGGCCAGGATCTCACCCTAGAATGCCAAGTTCTCCGTCCGCCACCTGTCCTGGTGGGCCAGGTTCTCCTTCTGCCATCTCTGCTCCCAGTCCAGGTCCACTTCCTGCCAGGCCAGTACAGTCTCCTTCCATTCTTCAGCCACCATCAGCAGCCACTGGAGGAGGAGGGTCTGGTCCTGCAGGTACCTTTGGTGTAGCCAGCACACCTGGAGGGTCCCAGAAGTGAGTAGCAGCATCCCTGACCTAGCATCTCCACTGGCCACTCTTGCCTGTCCCCTGTTTCTAGATGCTGGGCCTGTAGAGCCAGGAGACAGAAGCCTTTTGTCAGAGTTTGCAACATTTTAGAGATAAGATGCTCTGCACCAGGGGCCACGTGCTGCCTGGTCTCAGATCAGAGATCAGTCATGCATGGATGCCAGGGACCATTGTAAATTGGGTTGGGCAGGGCTGGGACCAGGCAGCCACCAGCTGATCTCTTCATCCCTGCTTGCTCCCTTGGGGCCAGCAGCCCACTGAAAAAAATAAGGTGCAAATATTAGAACAAGGAGAAGCAAGTGCAGCATATCTACATCTCTGATATCTCTGGAGCATTTGCTACATCGAATGCCTCGAGTCCTAACTATTTTTTCTAATATTTGATACATGCATATATATTGCCATTCAGGTGTTTCCAAGTGCCATTAATCACATAACTCAAAGATTAAGGAATTTCTTAATAGATGCTGCTCTACATGTACAATATCCTTACCCATACGCTTTCTTCTCATGAGTTTGAGAGACCCATACTTTAAAAAGGGATTGTCGAAAATAGAGGCCTTTTGATGTAATGAAGAATGAAACTTCAGTAAGGTTGCCATTTTCCCAAGTTTGTCAAACTACAAAAAATGTAGAAATTAGAGAATTTGAAAACTGGTGACATACAACTTATGGTGATTGATAATGGAAGGGAAAAGAAGCCTGTTCAATTTCCATCTATTTGGGGGTTATCTGCCGGGATCCTGGTTTTTTTTTTTTTTTTTTTTTTTTAATTAGAGAAAAGACAACAATTCCCAATTTTTAGATTTTAAGAAAAAAAGTAACCCAAAATTCACATTTTTCCATCATTAAAATGAAACACCACATCTATATATGTGCGTGCGTGCGTGTGTGCATTATATTTAAGAAGTAACCCAAAATCCACATTTTTCCATGATTAAAATGCAATACCACTTATATGTGTGTGTGTGTGTGTGTGTGTGTGTGTGTATTAGAATACATATATACGCACGTGTTTTATTTTAATCATTGGAAAATGTGGATTTTGGGTTACTTTTTTAAAATTCAAAAATTGGGGATTTTTTTAAAATCAGAGAAAACCAGCATCCCTAGTTATCCATCATATCAATCACCCACTACATAGTCTGACTTATTAAGAAGGCATTGTGATATTGTCAGAGGTTTAGAAGATGAAAGCCACCCATTTCAACTGGCAGTTGCATCTTTTTTTTGCAGAAAGTCAAGTCCTTTGATCCTCTCTCTGCAGAAATCTGTTAAACATGTGATTGATTAAAAATGTTTTTTTAAAGATTGAGGGATTACAACAGGTATATAATGTATAAATGAGGCGAAATAAAACATTAGTATGTACAATATTCACATCCCCCCCACAATGATATTTGCAAATTGTTCCATTTTTTCATATCCTGTGATATAATGTCGAGACTCCTCTCAAAGATTTGGGAAACATTTACATTATTCTTAGATATTTTAACACCCAAGTTAGCTTATGTGCTCTGATTGTCATTCATTGAAACTTCCATTAGCCAACCATATCATTTCTGGTATACATATTTAATTCAAATAACTCAGTCCAATAAATTTAGTCCAATAAATGGTTATGTAGTCCAATGACCAGATAGATTGTTAAAATTCTTGATTCATGGTAAGAGGACAGGTCAGCTGTGACAAAAATGTTAGTATTTCAGGGGATAATGAGTAAGTCCTTGAGTCCCCCTTTGAAAGTAAAATGGACCAGATAACATATTATTGGTCCCAAATCTTGAAGTGGGATTTGTATTTATCAGCTTGTCACGGCGGGGTCCTCACAGAGGGCCGTGTGCTCCTTAAGGTCCCTCGCTCCGTGTCAGGCCGGCCCAAGGCACCCTCTAATTCTCGCCTGCCACGTCTTGTTGGTGTGTGTGTGTGTATATATATATACTAGCCTTTTGGGCTATGCGTGGCTCCTACCAGCCCCTAATACCACGCCCCAAGCCTCACTGATGTGATAGACGTTGTTGGGTCTCCATGCCCGCTCCCCGGGCCTCCTCTATAGTGTAGCCCACTCTGGGCTCTCTGTAGTACCCAGCCTCCTGCTGGGACTCTCAACTACTCTGGGACTTTCCCAGCGGGGTGCTCCCACTCAGGGACTCTCTAGCAGGCCTCCGGTCCTACAGGCCAACCGCACGGGTACCCTCTCTGGCCCCGGCTCACCGCGCTGCTACTCCCCGCCTTCTCGGGGGCCACCGCAGCGCCCTGCCTCGGTCTGAGGGCTGTTGCTGCACTAGCCTGCGCTGCCCCTCTCTGGGGCTGGGGTCTACGTACCCCGTATACAACCCGGGGTCTGTTCCCCGCCCGCAACCTACTGGTTGTGCTAGTGCCCTCTTCTGGGGCTTGTCATGCCCCCTCTGGGGCATCTCATAGCTGCCCCTCTCTGGGGCTGGGGTCTACGTACCCCGTATACAACCCGGGGTCTGTTCCCCGCCCGCAACCTACTGGTTGTGCTAGTGCCCTCTTCTGGGGCTTGTCATGCCCCCTCTGGGGCATCTCATAGCTGCCCCTCTCTGGGGCTGGGGTCTACGTACCCCGTATACAACCCGGGGTCTGTTCCCCGCCCGCAACCTACTGGTTGTGCTAGTGCCCTCTTCTGGGGCTTGTCATGCCCCCTCTGGGGCATCTCATAGCTGCCCCTCTCTGGGGCTGGGGTCTACGTACCCCGTATACAACCCGGGGTCTGTTCCCCGCCCGCAACCTACTGGTTGTGCTAGTGCCCTCTTCTGGGGCTTGTCATGCCCCCTCTGGGGCATCTCATAGCTGCCCCTCTCTGGGGCTGGGGTCTACGTACCCCGTATACAACCCGGGGTCTGTTCCCCGCCCGCAACCTACTGGTTGTGCTAGTGCCCTCTTCTGGGGCTTGTCATGCCCCCTCTGGGGCATCTCATAGCTGCCCCTCTCTGGGGCTGGGGTCTACGTACCCCGTATACAACCCAGGGTCTGTTCCCCACCCGCAACCCACTGGTTGCGCTAGGGGCCCCACTGGGGGTCCCTATGAGGCCTCCTCCAACCCCTACAGCCTCACCCAAGCCTCCGGTATAACATGTAAGCCAAACATAAACTAGAGCCTCCTGGCTGTAACGCAAACATAAAGCCTCCTGGCTAAACCATAGTGCCCAAACCTCTCAGAGCTGCCATCCTTCTCTCAGCTAGAGCAGTTCCTGCATCACTTGCCTCTTAGCTCCAGGAGCTCCTGCCCCTCTCAGCTGCTGGCAGGGAACTACCAGCTTGGTCTCAGCCCTGGGCTTTATAAGGGCCAGGCCCTGCCTCCTACAGGCAGCTGGCTCTCCTTAGTTGCCCTGGCAACCCGCAGCTGGGCTCGTTACCCTGGTAACACTCAGCTGGGCTCATTATGACCTGCCAGGGCTCTGTCTCTCTCCCTGGCAGTTTCTCCCCTCTAGGAGCAGAGCACCGAGGTGCTCTGCGACACAGCTGTATTCACTTTATGAATTATTTACCAAAGCATATATTTTGTAATACATAAAGAGGTATCTCCAAGCAACATAATCACAGGTCTTCTCTGCATCAAGAGCTAAAAGACCTGTAGGAACTTTTGAATTCTGTCCTGCTGCTACTATATCAGTAATCTGACATACATTAACCCATTGGGGGGGGTGGGTTGTGGGGTGGTTTGTGAATTATCTTTAGAAAGACCTGTTCCAATCTGTGAGATAAAATTTTGGCTAGGATTTTGGCACCAAATATTCATTAAAAAAATTGCTCCATAGTTAGAACAATTCATAGAATTATTGTCTGGTTTAGGAATTACAGAAATAATAGCTTCATGTAAAGTGGTTTGCAGCACATGGGGTTTTATTACCGTTATATATATTCAATAATTGAATAATTATTGAATATCAATAGATATTTAATTTTTTTTATAAAACTCTACTGGAGATCCATCACTGCCCAGAGATGTGTTAATCGTAATCAGGGATCCTGGTTATCTCTGTTAAAATATCCAAAATTCTCTGATTAAAAGTACCAAAATCCTCATTTTTCTGCAATTAAAGTGAAACACCATTTTATATATATATATATATATATATATATATATCGGTTGAACACAATGTTTTATTGATATATTTACAATTTTAAAGCAATTTGGAAGCTTACCAGTGCCTCAATAATTATAATAAAATTAATTCTAAATACTAATATATTAGTATTTAGAATATATTAATTCTAAATAATAAACGAAAAAATTCATTTTGGTTTTTTTATTGTGGAAAATCAGAGCTTCCACTGCCTCCTTCACTCACTAGGACATGAGGCCAGTTGCGGCTCTCCTCCCTCTTACCCTCCCCCCCGCTTTATGGCACTGAACAGCCTTGCTATGCCAGTGCCCTGCTCCTGCCTATGTTGTTGCCCCTCCACACACACAGCCTCCCCCTCCTGATCCACTACCCCCTGCCTCCAGGTACCAGCCCCTCAGTGTGTGGGGAAGGCTGTGTGTGTGTGTGTGTGTGTGTGTGTGTGTGTGTGTGGAGCAGAGGGTGAGTGTGTGGGGAAGAGGGTTGTGTTAGGGCATAGGTAATGCCACAGGTGACACATTGGGAAGTATGGAGGGGACACGTGCGCCTCCCCAAATTTCTGCTCAGCATGGGGCTGCAGCCTGACCAGTTTGGTACAGGGCAGGAGGCATCTCCATGGGCCAGTGGGCAGGACCCTGCACAGGAGGGTGAACTGGGGCAGGAAGGCTTGGTGCTGCCACTGATGCTGCTGCTGCTGCTGCCACCGGGAGCACCACACCACTGTGGCTGCCAAGGTGAGGTGCCCCCTGTCTGCTGCTGCAGAGGGGGTTCACAACTCAGCACTGCCACTGCCGTAGAACCTCATTTTGGTGGCTGTGGTGGTGTGGCACTCACGGTGTTGGTGGTGGTGGCAGCACTGAGCCTCTCCACCCCACTCCACCATCCCATGTTGGGTCCTGCCCTCTGGGCTATGGAGGTGGGTCTTGCCCAGTGCTGGTCCAGTCAGGCTGCAGCCTCATGCTGCAGGCTGAATCTCTGCCAGCCTGCAAGGGGAGACCTGTGATTTCCCAGGTCAGATTCTCAATGTAGTAATAAGAATAGAGTTGACTGAATAGTTGGCTGATTTGTCTGTGTCATATGTATGTTTCACAGAGAGTTTCTTATAGTTCATGTTTTATTATGGTTGAATTTACTCTTTAGTATGCTAATAACCTCTCAGATCCCAATAATCCCAATATAATTCTACATAGAGCATACCCTGCATTCTGTGACAGCACTTTATTTTATAACTTATTGATAAGAATGCATAGTATATTTGGCAACATATTTTGTGATATAATCCTCATCTAAAGATTTAATTTCTTTTACTGAAATATTTATTTCTATCCTGGTTTGTTTTTTTGTTTGTTTTTTTTTCCAAAAAGCAATTTTATACTCTCTCATAAGAAGACTTTAGTAGTTCCCCATTATATTGAAGTGGAGGAAGAATTAGGTTGATTAAGCTCCGTAATTTTTTGAACTCCTGTAGAACGAATGCTTCAAATTTCTAATCATTCAACAAGGAGGTGCAAGTCTCCAGTAATTATTTGCAGCTGGTCTCTACCTCATCATGTTCCAGAATAGTCAATTATGCTTTGAAAAATTAAAAAGAAGCCAATTCTAGGATATACTAAATGAGGCATAAAAAAAAAAAAAAATCAAACTATAATCCCTCATTGTTGAATTTGCCATTTGCTGAAACTGTCAATAACAGAAATACACTTTAAAAACATAACAGTACAAATGTTTTCAGATAACTAATAAGAGAAGGTAGAAATTGTGCTATAATCCATGTTCATTTTATAATCCTTATGCTAATGACTATTTTCTATGTACCACCATATAAAATAGAAAAAAAAATTAAAGGTCCCTTCCATAAGTATATGTATCTTTGGTATATTGATCATATTCACATTATGTCCAGCTACATTTCCCTTTCAGTTTCAGATGGATATATTTTTATTGTAATTTCTGTGCATTTTTAATAAGCACAGGTAAAGGACTTTTGCATTGCATTTGAGACATGGCTGTATATCACTGGTTGGTGATACGATCATATGCTATATTTCTTAATTGATTGTGGCATTGTTTTGCAGAGGTAACTGATAGTTGGTAAGCTATTTAAGAAACCTGAATGAAATTTTATAATAGCTATATTAATAATAATACATGAATAATTTACTTAAAACAGTTAAATCCCATGCAGACAAAACCCAAGATCCTAGAATACTGCCTTACAGGGGACACATCTACATTTAACTGGAATTAACTGGAAGCAATAAGTTCTGACACTTATCATGTGGGAGTTTATTGCTCCTGGGCACCATGTTTACACATGCGCCTAGGACTGTAGCACATTGAGCCAAGTTGGAGGGCTGGCAGGGAGTCTGGGGTGGGAGGGGGAGGGTCAGCCTGCTAGCCTGGGGCTGCTGCCATCAGCTCAATGTGCTATGGTGGGGATAGCTGGGGCATGAGGTTGCTTCATTGCGGAGCTTGCCAGCATGCAGCCCTCACACTGACATGCCCTCACATCCCAGCCAGCCAGTTGGCTGTGTTGAGACCTTCAATTATTATTAGATGGTCTTCCATCTATTTTTCATTTGTGGACTCCTAAAAATTTTCAAATGGAGGTCCACAAATGAAAAATAGTTTGAAAACCACTGCCATAGGAAATGCATATTGCTCCCCTTCAAAAGATTTTTCTGTGTTCTTCACTGGTTCCAAAATGAAATACAGAGTTTATCTTCCATAAAAATATTTTAAGATTCTTCCCCTGATTCAGGATGAAAAAATATTGAATTAAAAATTTAAAAACTATCACAGAATTTAAATCTTTTTTTTTTCCAATCTGAAATACTGATCATCTAAAAATTATACAGAGTAAATAGGTTTAGAAATATCATCACTTATATTTAGAGGGATTTCAAATGTCAGGTATGGAAATTTTAGTCAATGTTTTTGGAAGACCATCTAATAATAATTGAAGGTCTCAACACAGCCAAACCATTTAGACACCCCCCCTCCCCCCCATGAATTGGAAACACCACAAGTCTTTTGTATATATGAAATTAATTAGATTTTAAAGCTATGTAGGCATTTTCTATCAAAATAATTCCTATGTTTAGCAACAAATATGAAATACCAAAAAGGGTGCATCTACATGTCACCATACAACAATGTTGCTACAGCACCATGCTTTAGTACTTCCTTTTTGAAGTACTAAAATACAGTGCCGTATGTGTGGTTTCTGCACCATACGCATGGTACATAGTTAGATTTCACCACTATATCACCAAAGGGGTGTGCTATATTGGGAAGCATGTCTCTTTGGTGCCATAGTTGCCAATCACATGTAGACCCACATGATTGCTCCATTGCCGTAGTGTGCCATATGGTGACACAGCGCATTCCTATGTTGCTGTAGGGCAACATGTAAATGCACCCAAATTGTATTTTGAAACCCAAGAATTTCAAGTTATAATTTCTCGTCCTTTCTCTTTTTGGCACTGTAACATACAGGCCTAAGTGTCTCATTTTCCATATATGAAGCAAAACCAGGTTTCATCAAAATAGTGTTGTTTTCAGTGTTTAACATTCCAATAAAAAAAAAATTCTCCTGAAAAGCACACACTTTCCATTTTGGATGGGTTTTTTTATGTAGGGGAGAGGCGGGGTGGTGTGACTAAAATGCCACCCTGTTTGATTTTTTTTTTTTTTTTACATGAGTTTACATTGAAAGTGAAAGATTTAGGGGTTGGCAACATTTTTGGCCACAGTGCCAAAACCATGCCAACACACACACATTAACTTGGTGTGCCAAGGGAAGACCATTGGGGAGCCATGAAAGGCCCGATCCCCACTGTTGGTAGATGCTGGAGCCCTGGCTCTTCCCCTGCCATCCACGTGGCAGCACATATGCTGCTGCTGCCACCATGGAGCTGGTACAGCTGCCAGCCCCCTGATACAACTGCTCAGAGCCCAGGCTGGCTGTGGCAGGCAGCCAGGAGGTTGTGAACAGCTGCACTGGGCTCCATGGTGGTGGTGGATGCATGTGCATCTCTGGGCAGACAATGGGGAGGGGCAAGGTTTGCATTGGACTAGACCCCTCCCCCACCATCTACCCAGAGGTGTGCATATAGCCACTGCCACAGAGAGGGCTCCAGAGCCAGGTGCAGCAGCTTGCAGCCTCTCAGTTGCCTGCTGTGAACAGCCTGGGCTCTGTATCATAAGGATATAAGAAAAGAAATAATCCCTCCTCTGGCATGTGGTAATGGCTGAAGTTTTTTAAAAGTGTTTGTGTCATTTTGTAAAAAAGCTTATGCCACGGGTTCCCAAAGTTTTTATGCTGCGACCTGGCAAACTATGGCCCAGAAGTGGCCGTGGCCCAGCAAACTTGGGGGTGGGGGGAGGGGCAAACCCTGTGCTGCCATGGGCCCTGGAGAAGGAGCCTCAGCCTCTCCGCCTGGCTCTGGGGGCCTGTGGTTTGCCAGTCTGAGGCCATTTCCGGCCCAGCAGCTGACCGTGCTGTGGATCGGTAGGCAACCTGCCATGGCCCGGCACTGGGCCGTGGCCCAGGGAATGAGAACCCCTGGCTTATGGTATACATCTCTGATTTAATTAGACTATAAGGTGCAAATCTACCCTGTCTGCTCATAAGGAATAGGCATTAGGCCTTCTAATAGTCCCTTTACCTGTCCACTCTTTGATACATGTTGCCTATGTAGCTCTTAATTAATTGATTTCAACATACTGTTCTAACTCTAGCAGTTTCTAGCAGTTACTCTTTTATTTTGCTTTAAAAAGCTCTATGACTTCTAATTATTTACTGTCTAGGCACCTTACAGGAATAATTACCATTATTATTATTTTGGGGGGGGGTTCATTAATTTTTCCTATTTCTTTTACTGCCAGGCATAATTATTCAAATAAAATTGTGCTTTTGCTCATGTAATTTGTTTAATGTTTTAAAAGGGTATATTATTCTCTGTGATCCCCTGGAAACTGTTCCTTGAATTTGGTAAACATTCATTGAAACCTGGATTTTTCAAATGAAATGTTTTGGACTCAACAAACTGACACTGACTGACAAAACTTCATTGAGTTGCAATGCCTTAGAGCACCTCTGTTCATAATCAAAAGTAAATCCATACAAATACTTATAAGAGTGGTGAGTAATCTTAAATATATGCCCAAATTCAACAATTTTAAAATTATTAAAAAAACCTCAAAACTGAAATATTACTCTGAGTTCAGAAGGCTTTTTCCCCACAGATTTTGGGATTATGGCAAGCAACCAAATGTTCTGTAAATAAACGAGTAGAAACTTTGAGTTCATGAAAGGCATTTTACCAACTAAAGTTCTGTTAAATGATATAAGGCCATTGATTATATATACAATTGCAAAGTTTCATGTTAGCTCTTATTAATAGAATTATATTTTCTTCATAATCATATTTGGAAGCAATATAGTCTAATATATTTAAACTGTATCTTATAACCCATTTCCTTGGAAAATATGAATAAATTTTTTGGCTTTAAGTTTGATTTTAGAAAACATTTTCTAAGCTATGAGGTTGTTTAAACAGTGAAACAGGTTAGCTAGAGATGTGGAATTTCCATAATTGAAAGTTTTAAATCCACATTAAGACAACATTTGTCTGAGCTGCTTTAGTGGTGTGGGTGTTGTAGGCATTGTAGTTCAGAGATATGAAAGGAACAAGATTTGTGAGGTGACATATAGGCCAAATAAAAACATTACACTTTTTGGGGATATAAGTGATTGGAAAGCAGTCTATACCCATAACAGACAGAACATTTGTCACACAAAACTGATCTATACCCAAAACAGAATATTGCACACACAGGTTTAAAAATATCAGAACCCGGTCTAAGATTTGTTCCCTCTCTCCCACCAAAGGGTCTAATGTGTATTCTAGTTGCTACCAATATCAACTATGCTGCTTACAGAAAACCGCATAAATTAGAACGATTTTGCCTTGGGCTTTTTAAATGTCTGTATGCAGGCATAAAGTCTTTTATTGTGTCAGCTTGCAAAGTTTGGTGTGATAAGAGAAAATCCTTCTGGTTTAAGGGCCCTTCATTAGGTTTGGGAAAGAAGCAGTCACAGTCGTATCTCAAAAAAAGTTAGAACAAATGTATTTAGTTTAACCTAACTATTCTAATAGATTTCATCACTTAAAAGTGACACGGACATTTACCTGTGAAGCCAAGCTGAAAGAAGGAGAGATGAGAGACAACTTATAATGAGTCATAAAACCAGTGTCTTTGTTAAGTTCATTATTTTTGTGTCCAATAAAAAAATTAATTACTTTTTCCAGACTTATCTTCTGAAGCTAGAATGTAGACTTCCTTTGAGAACAAGGACTGTGAGGTCAGAAATGGAGTGACTGTTTTACAAAAAGTACTCTCCCACTGATGATAAAGTGTTTCTGCCCTTTATCATGGTAATGATGGAATTCATTCTGGAGCACAG
This sequence comes from Alligator sinensis, assembly GCF_000455745.1. Taxonomy (NCBI): domain Eukaryota; kingdom Metazoa; phylum Chordata; order Crocodylia; family Alligatoridae; genus Alligator; species Alligator sinensis. Next base: position 508,513 of record NW_005842926.1, read on the forward strand.
TAGTTGTTTGAGCTGGATAGAGATGATCCTGCAGGGGGCTGTAATAGATGACTTTTTGAGGTCCCTTACAGTCCTCTTTTCTATGATTCTATTAACTAATAAACCTATTTTCCCAACAGAATGAGAAGGATATAATGCAACAATGCTTATTGTAGTAGGGCTTTCTTTTCTTACTTTTTAAAAAATATTTGATATGTGCTAAACTACTACTTTCACAGACCTACAGTAATAGAGAGAGATCTCAACTTAAATGACAACTCGCTTTTCATATTTCAAACCTCTTAGCACTATAATATGACCCTCATTATGTAACCTGAGAACATTTGCATTTCAGTGTGAATTATTCTTAAGGCTTATTTTGAGATGACTGTGAAGGATATTGGTTGATGTTGGTGTTTTTGTAGCTTTAGCAACTGATTTAATATTCTGGTAGGATTTACTCTCCGAGTACTTTGTTTCCATACAGGAGAACATAATGGAAGTCATCAGAAATCAAGAGTTTTTACTGTTGCCAGCAGAGGAGCTACATAAACTCCTTGCAAGTGATGATGTGAATGTTCCTGATGAAGAAACTATTTTTCATGCATTAATGATGTGGGTTAAGTATGATATGCAAAGGAGATGCAGTGACCTGAGTATGTTACTTGCCTATATCAGACTACCACTGCTTCCACCACAGGTAATTTATTCTCTTCTTGTTTTTAAAAGTGCTGTATGAAATTATAACATGCATTTTTTTTTATTCTATTATTTTATAAATAAAAAGTATTCATATTTTGCATGGAGCTTAGTGGTAATTCCATTCTATATAACTTCATAATCTATTCAACTGGATTTGGTTAAAGTTGGAATGGTTATTTACAATGAGTATGTAGGTAGAAAATTGCCAGATATCAAAACTTGATGATTACTGAATATTTGTATAATCCATCATAATTTACTATTTGGGTCTCACTACTCAGGGTGACATGTGAATCGTATTATATGTGTGTATGAGAGGAAATGGTTTATGTTTTAACTACTGCTTGCATTTTGGTTTATATCTTTTGACTACTGATTGCATTTTGAATATTTTAACTTTCATATGTTCCTATGGGGTAATTTGCTACCCAAGATGCATATTTTGTGCAGTATCTTAAAGTGTATTAATTCTAAAAATAATTATTTTCAGGACATTGTCACTGGCACCACAGTGCACAATATCCCCAAAGAACAGTCAGCTTACGTAAATGGTTTGCTCTCTGTGGATGAAAAACTTCCCAGGGTAACATGCTATCCCAGGCATGAATGTGTTTTTCTATATGGGGTAACAACTTACCCCAATCCCATGTTAATACATTGGGGTAACTTGTTACCCCAATGCAATTTCTGTATAAATGACAGACCTAGACCTGTTTGGCTACTTTGGGTGGATGCATCTGAAAGGCCAGCATTCATTCACACCTCATTTATGTCCACTTCGGTTATCCATGGTAACTAATAGATGGCCATCCTCCACTCTGCTTTTGCAGAAGATGTGGTAATCCCTTTTGCTAACCACTTTGTTTGCAGGCTTCAAGGTCATCAAAACACCGTGTCCTTTGCCAAAAAAAAACAACAACAAAAAAATCTTTGTCGCACCAAATCTACCTCTGATCTCTTTTCTCATGGCAAAACTCTGTCTCAACTGCCCCTTCCATAACATAAAAGCTAGTTTTCCCTACCTTTGTTGGAAGTGAGGACAAGGAACAAAGGGACAGCAGAGAAGAAATAGAACAACATCATACTACAATGCAGCATATACTGTGGAGTCCCCTTCAACGGTAAGGGCTTGACACTCCCTGTGACCCTTTTACCTGTCCTCAATAAGCCCCTGCATGTGTGGTTTCCAAACAGCATCCACCTGCATTTGACTTGCCTGCAAAGGGTGGATGCTGGTCTCTGGCTTCTGTGCCCAGGAGGAGAGGGTGCTACCTGCGCTGCCCTACGCTCTGGCTTCTGTGCCCAGGAGGAGAGGGTGCTACCTGCGCTGCCATAGGGCCGGGAGGAATTGCTTCTGTGACAGCATAGGTCGACAGGCTTGTCTTTGATTGTTATTTTTATGCATTCAGCAGTAATTATTTTTGTCTTTTTTTTCCACAGTCCAGGATGAGAAGGCAGCGCATAGTCAGTGCTGAAGCCTGTCTTGCACAGGTAACCGGGGATGAAAGTAACACATCCACTGAGGAAACCTTATCCCAAGGCAGTGAGGATTCTGACTTTGTTCCAGACATGGGAGATGGTTTAGAGCAAGAAGACCATGTCTCTATAGAAGCTTCATTAAGCTCAGATGAGGAGGAGTTGGTGCCACAAGCAAAAGTGATGCCAACACTTCTGGTGGGAAAGGAAATAGGATCAGCCCAGGGCGACCATGGAAGACCAGGGAGAGCTACAGTAGGATGTGGAGAAGAACCACTGACACCACCCTCAGAAAACATTTCAGGTAATGATTCCTTTAAAGGAAGGAATGGCAGAGTATGGGGGGAAAGTTGACAGCTAATACATCATCAGAGAACAGCCAAGGACATAGTTCATGAAAGTGCTGGGCCAACAAGAGAAAGTAATAAAAACACAGTGGTGGAAAGGTTCCACCTTTTTCTCTCGCAAGATATCCTGACTGTTAGCATAAGAGAAACAAACAGAGAGGCAGAAAGAAGGTTCAGGAAATGTAATGATAGCCATCCTGAAAATAGAAAGGAGTGGAAAAAGCTGGACGAAACAGAGCTGAAAGCCTACATTGGCCTCCTACTGCTGAGTGGTCTAAGCCACAGTCATCACAAGTCACTGGAGGAGTTGTGGAAGCAATGCACCAGGCATCCCTGCTTCCATGCCACCATGAGTTTAAAACAATTCCGTCAAATCACCAACTACCTGAGATTTGACAACAAACTAACACATGAGGAAAGGAGAGCTGTGGACAAGCTTGCTGCCTTCAGAGATACTGGGACACAATTTGTGGAGCAGCTCAGGAAATGGTATATTCCAGGAATACACCTGACAATTGATGAGCAGCTCATTGCATTCAGGGGTCGCTGTACCTTCAGGTAGTATATGCCCAGTAAGCCTGCTAAATATAGCTTGAAAATTTGGTGGTGCTGTGATGCAGCAACATCATTCCCCCTGTCTGGAGACATCTACCTAGGCAAGTAACCAGAAGCTCCATGTCAACTTAATCTTGTCACCCAGGTCATTGAAAAATTGGTTCATCCCTGGTACAAGATGGGACGGAATATTATGGGTGACAATTTCTTTGCAAGTACTGACCTGGCAGAAAGACTGCTATAGCAGGGCTTGACCTATGTGGGCACAATTCAGAAAAACAAAGCTGATATCCCAAGTGAAATTCAAGCAAATCAAAGAAGAAACCTTTTCATCCATTTTTGCTTTTAATGGGGACTCACACTAGTTTCCTATGTTCCAAGGAAGTCCAAAGTTGTGTTGTTGCTGTCAAGCATGCGCCATGACCTGTCAGTGAGTGGAGAGCAAAGAAAGCTGGACATCATCTATAACTACAATAAAAACAAGGGTGGGGTGGATAACCTTTACCACTGTGTCTGCATGACCACCTGCAGACAGAAAATCAACAGGTGGCCAATGGCACTATTTTTCGATATGCTGGATGTGGCTGCCATTGCCAGCCTCATCATTTGGCTAGGCCACAGTGCAAACTGGAAGCAAAGATCACATTTAAAAAGAAAGCACTTTTTTTTTTTTTTTTTGGCAGGAGCTTGAAGAACAGTTGATTGACAGACAAATAAAGCAAAGATTGATGGATATAAGTTGTCTGTCTAAGTCCATCAAGTCTGGTATGACTGCCCTAAATTACAAATTGCCACAACTTACCTCAGTAGAAACTTCTGCAAGTATGAGTGGACCTTGTGCTTTTTGTCCAAGGGCAGATGACCACAAAACCTGGAAATGATGTGAAGATTGTAAGTGATTTGCTTGTGTGCACCACAGTACATCACTGCTGCTTTGTTAGGAATGCTATATTTAGTTAAAACAGTTAGGAAATGTTTTTAGAAGTAAGTGTTAGTTTGAAAACAGTGTGAACTGCATATTTAGCAAATTGTTCATTCACATTTTGAAATTCTAAAAAAGTTTAAATTTTGTTCATAGTTCTAGTTAAATAATATTTTGGGTTCAAATCATCATAAATACTCCTTCAAACAGTCTGTACTTTTAATAAATAGTTTTGGGTACATTTATATTTTTGTCACTGGTTCCATTTTATTCATGTGGGTGGGGTAACAAGTTACCCGATGAGACCAACAATGTTAAATTGCAGGGTAACAAGTTACCTGCTGAGAACAACAGTTATGGTTTCATGAGAACAGATGAGAGTTAAATCTCTAACACGCCTAGTGCTTTGGATGTTTACTGATGTTTGGACCATTTTCTGCAGATTTTACTGAACATATCTTAAAGAGTGCTTTTTTTCTATTTCTGTTTCCTTTTTTTTTGCGGGGGGGTGTTTTTCAATTAGTGTTTTTACTACTTCTCTAACTGCCTTTTGCTGTATTTTTGTACTAAAAGGTTTAAAACAGTATTCCAGGTAAAACACAAAGCAAAAAATATTACTGTCATAGAGCTACCTAAGGAGATGATGTAATGGTACTCAAGGTCCTTGAAATGAAGTGTACAGAGAGTTTTTGGGAGGTGTTGCATATTGCTAGACCCTATGGTGTCTTTGTTGTCTGTGTACTGTATGTTTAAATTTTTACTCATCTACAGAGACAGAAGCCATCCTATTCTCTGAGATGCTGCAGCTTATTACAGACAAGAAACATACTTTATGCTCACTGATTGGAACTTTATTTTTTGGTGATAGCTGTTGATTTAATAAAGCTCTAAAGAATTACGATTGAAAGTTATGTTTTTCCCTCTATATGTAGTGACATAAGCAGGCTTTTTAAAAATATGGACTCTAGCACGTTTTTTCCAAGACTGTAGTCATAATTTGGAGTCAAATGATTTGAGTATATAGGTCTTACACCTTACATATAATATGAAACAGGAATGTTTAAATCTAAACAGAAAATATATAATAGTTCACAACTATTTTGTATATAACTGTTTGATATTTTAAGAGAAAATATCTTGCTAAATCTGACCCCAAATTTAAGCAAGCCCATGCTTGCATAAACCTAATCAAAGTATTTCCATGAAGGTTTTTAATACATTCCAGTGGTGCTACCAAGTGCTACTGTAATATTTGCACTACAGCTTACTCATTACAAAATTATACTAGTGGTTGAGCATCTGAACATAAAACTGATTGAAAACTGAAGAAAAAATGACTAGTAGCTGTGAAGCATAGAAAATGCAAGCATAATTACAGAAAAAGTAAGACATTTGCGTGTATCACCTATGGGATATATTTTTTTCACATTGCTTAGGCAACACAGCAGCAATGGTGAAACCCCAATGTGGATGCTACAATGCTGACAGAGTGCTTTTTCCAACCTAGCTTTTGACACATGGGTAGGTGATATATCTGTGTTGGCAGACAAAGTGAAATGCTGTTTCTGCTAAAGGGTTTTGTTGACTTAGCAATATTGGCAGAAGCTCTTTAGTGTTGCAGCTTTAAAGTAGGTTTTTGTTTTTCTCAAATTCACACTATTGTGAAGTGTAATTTTATAGCGTGTCATATCAAAGCTCTTCAGATTACAACTAAAAAGTAATTTCACCAGTCTTTCCAGTTTCCTCAGAGATTTAACCCTCAGACTGTCTTTTTTAAGGTTCATGCCTAAGCACTACAGGTCAGTGAAAATCAGAATTTATTTCTTCGGGGAAATTCTATTTTATAGTTTGTTTGCAGCTCATATCAGGACAAAAGTGTTCATGAAACTAAAATTTCCAAAATTATGTTTGATTTGGAAATATTTAAATAATCACATCTGACATTAAACTGCTCCTGAGTGGCTTTTCTTACTGTTTCTGATGCCTGCTACCCTAATCTTTTTGAGCACTGATACTTGGTAGGGCTCCATTTCCAATGATGGACCTGCAGACAGGATGCATACATGGCAAACCACATGCTTTGGTCAGTGTAACAGGGAGCCCAGGAAGATCCCTAGATGGGGGAAGATTCCATGTAAGGGACGGCAATAGGACTGGCTACCAAAGAAAGTTATAGGCTATGAGTATTTACTACAGAACAACTAGCTCTGGAGTAGTACAAGAGGAGGGCCTGTGTGGGCAGCAGGGAGCCTATTGAAGTGCCAGCAGCTTAGCAGTAGTGCAATAGGGTAGAACCCTGCATAAGACACAAGATACTGCTGTAGCAATGGCCAGCAGCAGTAAGCTACCCTGTAGACAGTCAATAAGCTTAATTCAAAAGCACCTGTGACCAGCTCAGAGAAGAAACCTGACCAGAAAGAGGGAGGGGCCTAGGGTTTGAGCCAGGGAAGTCAGTCTGGCACTAGAGGCTGAAGGGGAAAGAGCTCTGATGTTACTGGTTGACTTACAGAGATTCTGCCAAACTTGAAAGTAATGAGTAAGGAGTTGAGGGTTGGTAGGGGACTGAGACCCAGAATAGGGAGATTTTGGTATGGGCCTATTAGGGTCTATATGGCCATATTAGGGGTGAGTGGAGGTCCCAGCTGAGCCTCTGAACAAGGCAGAGTCAGGGTTAGAGAGCCCAGTGCCCCAGTAGTGAAGACCAGGGCTAGGAGCCCAGTAAGCAAGTGAAAGTAAAAGACTGAGACAGGACCAGAGACCCAGCATAGAAAAGAGAAGGAGATGAGGGTTAGGGGTCCACAACCTGGGAGTGGCAGAGATGAGGGCCAGGAACCCAGACACTGAGGTCCAAGGTACTATACCTGGGCTGATACAGCATAGCCAGAGAACAGGAACCAAAGTTGGGAGGGTTGTAAGAGAGAAGCAGAGATTAGGAAAGGCAGAGACCCCAGAAGAAACACAAGATAACATTGGAGCCGAATGCCCCATTAATATAATTCATGGTTAAACCATGTGGGGCATGAGAATGACTCATGGGAGTTTGGAGGCTGTGAATAGCCCATAATGTGATAGCTGTCCTGGGTGATGGCTAGAAAATGGCATTTAGACTTTTGCTTTTGGGAACTGGCTTATAAGTAAAGTAAATATGCGTTATAATAATGGGCTGGGGCAATGGCAATGGCAAGGGTTAATTTAGGGATTCTCAAATTGTGGGTCACAACCCCCTGTGAGGGAGGGGTCATGAGCAACTTAAAAGAGGGCTGCAAACTTCCCAGGGGGTATGTATAGTGGCGTGAGGAAGCAGCACACAGTGTGGTGGTGGTGGCAGTGGCGTGGAGTGGTGTGTGGTGCCACACACATGCTCCCCGTCCCCTGCCGTTGCCATCTAGCACTCAGGGCCATGGTATCATGCAGTATGAGAACCCCTGGGTTAATTGATTTCTAAAAGCCTGGTTGTTACACAGTTTCACAGCCTTCAAGGCAAACAGGGATAGACACACAGGCTGGGAAATTGTAGGCATGTACCACAGTGTTCCATTACATATGATAAGGTGGCTCCAGTTCACAGTGCCCAAGTGTAGAGCCCTTGAGATTTCCAGCTTTAGGGAACAGACCAAATGAAAAGGACTGGGAAGGCTGAAATTAGGATATGCACATGTGATGGATTTGTGAAACAAAGGAACATGATGACAGGACTGAACATGGACAGTGTGATGGCGACAGAAAGACCAATCAGTGATGCCCATGTATGAAGAGTCATCAGGAGGGGAAAATGAATACAAAAGAAGGGATTTCAGAGCAACAAAAGTTACCCAAGAGGGGAACCTGAGGCACTGTGGACAGAGGGCATACCACCAACCCATCTCATCCATACCATTGTCAGGGGGTGGGTCTTGGCCTCTGAACTCCAGGCTGCTGACATCTGACATTCAAGAGAGAACCTCAGAGTGAAGATCACTTCCTGGCCAGATATACCTTGACTCTGATGATAGCCCTAGGACTGGTAGATTCAAAATTGCTTGTATTATTCTTACCTGCTATCATTGTGTATCAATAAAATTTGCCTATTATTGAATGGAAAGGCTGTAGTCAGTCTGAGAATTTGGGTCCACCTGGAACAAGGTATCTGGGTCATAAATACAGTGCCAACACTGGAGGTGGGGCATATAAAGGGCAGGAGGGTGCACTGAATGTGAAAAAGAGATTGAAAGAAATGGGGTTTGACAAAGAGACAAAACTAGGCTAACTTTTAAGACTCTTGGGCAACCTCCCTTTTCCAAACTTACTAAGAATATCAAGGCATGGCAGAAGACAGCGAAAGGGAGAGCAGTTTAGAAGCAGAGTAGTGCTGGAGCTACCTGGCCACCAGCAGGTGCCACTTCTACCACTGGGACATGGTCCTGCTTCACTCAGATAAGAGACTGTAGAAACTCATGGGGATATATTTATGCCAGGGAGTCTGAAGCACAATCATGAAGCATTGTGATACCATAGCAGACAGATATAGTTTAATATCAGAGGGCCAGATCCAGTTTGACTTTTTTAGTTGCCTACACTTAGCAGGATTTGGCCATTGCTCCTACAGTTATTTATTTTTTGCTTAAACAGATAGCTTTCTAATGTACAATATACAAACAGTCCTGGAATTAGGAACTGGAATCCAGGTCTCTACCCTTCCAGGTGTGTTTCCCTTATATTTTGTAGCTTGGTAGTTACTACATTTTCATGGGATAAAGGGAATGTGAGTTTTAGTCTTTTGGGTCTGAGGAGGACCTGTAACCCAGGTGTCACACTTTTTGGACAAGTGTTCCAATTAATAGCTTTTTAGGCAAAAGGTGAGCAATGGCAGTAGCACTAACACTATCATATCTGAGTCAATATCCAATGTTGATGGTGTAAACTAGTTATGCTTGTATCCTGTCTGGTGACTTAGGTGCCTCCCTGGACCAATCTGAACTTCAAGAGTTTTAGACCACAGATATAGGCAGATAAGGTTCTTTGGGTGAATCTGATATCTTTTATTAGATCAATTTAAATAGTTGGAGAATAATTATTAAGCAAGCTTTCAGGTTCAAAAACCCTTCGTCAGGCTAAGGAAGTTTCTGCAGATGGTGTGTGCTCTTCCTGGATGGAATGAAAAGTAAAGAAGCCAAAGGCTGGGCTGGTCTGCATACAAGACAGGTAATCAGTGAACCTTGTCTGGCTATGTCCTTAGACCAACACAGCTACAACCTGCACCCCTGTAACATGGAAATATCAAATTCAGCTGTTTGAAATGGAAACTGTACAATATGAAAAAGAAAGAAGCCAAACTGCATACCAGACCAGCCTCTGGCTTTACTTTTCATTCCATCCAGGAATAGCACACACCAACTGCTGAAACTTCCTGACGAAGGGTTTTTGAACCCGAAAGCTTGCTTAATAATTGTTTTCCAACTATTTAAGCTGGTCTAATAAAAGATATCAGATTCACCCAAAGAACCTTGTCTGCCTATGTCCTTAGACCAACACGGCTACAACCTACACCCCTAGACCACAGATAGGCACTTAGGTGGTCAAAGTATTCCTAATGTTGTACAGAAACCTAATAGGCATCTAAAGAAATGTATGAACTAAAATGGAGGTACTCTCTGAACTTAGATCCCTTCTGAATTTTGTTTCTTGGGGAATAGAGCTATTCTGGAAATCTTTTTCTGAAACTTAGATGCACACATTCAGTACACATCATGCTTAGACATCCATGGAACCATTCTGGATCTGGTCCAATCTGATTCAAAATATTCCATTTTGTTCAACAAGTTGGAAAGATGAGACAAAGGTTGAACCAACCTGTAATTAAATATTTTATATTAACCTTTTCATGATAATCAGGGCTGGGGGGAGGAAATCACAAAACTGAAATATTTATGTTGATTCTCAAAATTCCAAACCGGCTCTCTTAACACCAATAATGAAGATATTGCATTCTGACCTGCGTATCTTTATTATTCTCATTGATGTTTTATTGATTTTATGCAAGATGGGGGGAAAATCCAGTCTCTACTATCATAACCATATTAGCTTCACATTAAAAGTCTTTATAAGTAAATGGGAGTGAAATATCTTTTATCGACAAAATTGGAGGAGATATTATCTAGAATATTCTTAACAAGCCTATAACTCTTGCAAGAGGTAGCTACTGGTTTTAAGTAGTCCCCATAAACATGCTCTATTACGTTCGTTAATATCAGAGGATTGTAATTATCCCCTTCAAAGGCTACTTCTGTGTAGGAGTCAGGAATTTAGTCCTCCTCACACCTTTCATTTCAGGATAATGTCCCTTGGAGGTCAAATTCAGAAACTTGACTAAGCAAGACTCTGGAAAATCAGGGAATCATGAAGCCAAGAGAGGAATTCTTATTTCTCTGTCTCTGGGGACAGGGTTTTCAGCTCTGCAGATTTTTTTTTCAACCCATGGAAACAGAATAGATGATATGGACCATAGGTAAAGACTTTGGGCTAATTTGTAATTTTACTTTAACCTATCAATATGGGGCAGAGGGGGGGGGCATTGTTTGCTTTGTTTTGTCTCCCAAATATAAAGTCCTTTCTACTGAAATAGGCACCTTTAAGTATTAATATTAGATTTTATTTCTCTGTATACCAGGAAGATGTAGTTTCAGAAGTTCATCCTGTGAATGTACACAGAAGAAAGACTGAAGGGAGACATTTTCTGCATTGGGGTTTAGTGACAGCTTGCTAATTGAACATACAATGATATTGAAAGGTCTCTACTGTTCAGAAAAAATATAGCTACATCTAAAAGACTCAAGGAAAAAGCAAGCAGAGTGATAGGGAGGAAATCAATATAAAACATTCTACCATGAATCAAAATGTGAAGATTTATATGCTCTTTGTCATTGAAGGAGGTTTTTTCTCTTTTTTTATTGTTTTTTGTAACTTTCTAACATGAAGAGTGACATAAATGGAAAACTGACAAGGACAACAGCCTTAAAGCTTCATCTATCATAAAAGTTGTGATTTCATAGTGTTTTTTACATTTTAAGTTATACAAGTAGCAGCATCACAACACCCTTACATCACAGTTAAGTTTTATTATTGAAATTTATACATAAATACAGAGATAAGGCAATTTGACTTAGGGTCTGATTCTGCCCAAGTTGCCAGAAATAGCAGTTCTCCTTTTGCAAGAATTAACTTCAGTGGAGCTATTTGCAGTTGCGATGTGAAAAAATGTGCTTACAAAATTTTATTTCTGTATGAGACAAGGTTGTTTGGGTGAATCTGATATATTTTTTTAGACTAACTTAAATAGTGGGAATTTTTTTTTCTTAGCAAGCTTTCGGGTTTAAAAATCAGGCTGAGGAAGCATCTGCAGTGGTGTGTGCTCTTCCTGGGTAGAATGAATAGTAAAGAAGCCAGAGGCTGGTATGCATGCAAAACAGGCAATCAGTGAAGATGTATATTGAGGAGTCAGTGGGTGAGAGACAGGATGCATTGGGGAGGAAGAGAGAAGGGGGATGAATGTAGCAGGTAAATAGTGGAGAGGTACTTGGGGAGTCAGGTGTCAGGCACGTTGTAGTGCGTCATAAATCCAATGTCAATATTTAGTCCAGACAAGGTTCTTTGGGTGAATCTGATATCTTTTATTAGACCAACTTAAATAGTTGGAAAACAATTATTAAGCAAGCTTTTGGGTTCAAAAACCCTTAGTCAGACTAAGGAAGTTTCAGCAGTTGGTGTGCTCTTCCTGAATGGAATGAAAAGCAAAGAAGCCAGTGGCTGGGCTAGTATTAATGTGTCATAAATCCAATGTCTATATTTAGTCCATGATGTTTAGTATCCAGGAGGTTGATGAAGTCGAGTTCATAGGCTCGTCTCTGAGAAGTGTTTTGTAAGTTTCCTTTGAGGATCAGGACTGAGAGAGATTGGAGAGAGAGTGGTTTCCTTGTGAGAAATGTGCCCCCACAGATAATTGGGTATTCCTGTCTTTGATAGATTTCCGGTGTGCGTTCATTCTGGTGTGCAGTTGTTGTTTGGTCTTTCCTATGTATTTTCCATCAGGGCATTTGGTGCATTGGATGAGGTATATTACATTTCTGGAGGTGCATCTGTAAGATCCAGGAATGCTGATGGCTCTGTTGTAGGGTGTAGTAATTGTGGGGGTGGTGGAGATGTGTTGGCAGGTTTTGCATTTCTTTTCATGGCATGGTCTGGATCCCTTTGGTGTGTTCTGGGCTTGAGGAAGTTTGCTTCTGGTGATGAGGTTAGCGAGGTGTGGTGCTTGTTTGAAGGCTCAAACCACCTCACTAATCTTAAAAAGGCTTTCGTTCAACAAGGACACTCCTCCAGAGAGATAGATCGCACATTTGAAAAAAACCACCTGGGTACCATGTGAAGAATTGTTGCAGTACAGAAATCTCGCCCCCCTCCGCCCCCCAACTAATCGTACAGCACTGGTTCTAACATATCACCCCTCCCTCGAACTCATACAGAAAATCCTAAAACAATTCAAACCCATACTAGAAGGAGACTGTATTCTTAAAGACATCTTCCCAGAACCATCCATCCTAGCCTTCAAACAAGCACCAAACCTCACTTTGGTTGTGGCTATGGGAATGGTATGAAGGCCACAGGGGCTCCTGAGAGGCATGCTATATAGAGTCCTGAAAGGATCAGGGACCCTAGGGGCCTGAGCAACATGCAAGCAGCTTTGCCTGGGTCAGGAACCCTAGGGGTATGTCACAAGATACAAGGGCCAGTGGCCAGGGGCTTGAGATGGTGATACCAGGGCCAGGGGCTCAGAGCCCAAGAGGGGACCCAGACACTGAGGTCCAAGGTACTGGATCTAGGCTCAGCAAGCATAGCCAGAGAAAAAGGACCAAATTTGGAAAGGTTGTAAGTGTCCCAAAGGGGCCAAGTGTTGTGTTGGAACTTGGGGGCCCCCTCCAGAGTGATACCAAGTTACACCTTCAAGGCACAGGCATGGCTATATGGGAGGAGGGAGATCACGAGTATCGCCCTCTAAGAGAGCTTGTGCTCTAAGGCATGGATAGAGCCAGGAGGGCCATGATTTATCAGTAGAGGGGTGAAACTGGTGCCTGCCAGGCACATGGAGAATAGTTGGCTGAGGGACTGAGGTTCACTTTGGAACCCTGGAGGACCCTCCGTAAGTATTATAAGATACATCAAGGCATAGCAGGTGAGGTAGAAAAGGGAGGGTACCCTGAGGAGCTGGAGTGGAACAGGAGTTATTTCATCACCAAGGGGTGTCTTGGCCATCCCTGGGGCCAGAGCCTGCTACAGGGGGTTCCCTTTCCCTGCCTGGTCCCCAGCTTCATCTCTAGGTGCTTCCAGGAACCCTCCTGCCACTCTCACTGCTGCTGTTCCTGGGTGAGCCTGGCTACCCATGCAGCCTCCCTGGAGCCAGCCCCAGCTCAGATAAAAGCATGGAGGGAAATGAGAGACAGAGGAGGCTAGGATGGGGAGGAGAGGGAGATTATTACCTGATTGTCCCCTATTACCTGGGGACCTTAAAAAAGTCCCCAGCTGCTGCTCTCACAACATGATCCACCAGCCCCACCTGGTTGCAAGGCTGGGAGTAAGGAGTGAAGCTATCCTTACAGTTCTGGTTGCTGTTCCTGCATCTCCCTTTTAAAAATTGTGAATCCATCTGTGTATATACCCAGGGGATTTAGGCCAAGAATTTCAAAATTATACTATGGTCAGCACTTCCCATTGTTTGTAATTGTAGATTTAAACACTTTTGAAAATATAACTAATTTCTCTGTATTTAGGCAGCACCATTCAACTTGGAATGTAATCTAGGAGACACATTGTTGGCCACATCCACATTTTTCCTACTTATCTGTCTACGTTTCCATTAGTTTTCTACTGGAAATTTATACACGAGTGTGGATAGGTGAGCCCAAGAGGCAAGGGATATGTATGTATAGAAGTCAGTCTGAAAAACTGCTCCTTAATATTTTGTAAAAGTTGTTGAGTGGTTATTCTGAATCAATATTATTCTGCTCTTTTTTCTATTTGTAATTACATCTCCTAATATGAAACATATAGTTATAATAAATGTCATTCTTTTTTATATTTCATCATGAAATACTGTAAATATTAAAATGCTAGGAAATCATTTAAAAGCTGCATAAGAATTACTTTCAATTTGAAGCTAAGATAAAAAGAAATAAAAAGGAGAATATATATATTCAGAGTTGAGGAGAAGTGATAGATATATTTTCTTTATCACCAAGGAGCTGAAACTGTCCCTACTGAGATTTTAATTTACTATAGTATCAGTAAAATAAATTACTATATCATTCTAATGCTAGTGAAAATTAACTGTGAAGCTCTCTGGGGAGGAACAAGGTCAAAATTTATGGACTAATCACAGAACTCTAAATGAAGCAGATTTAGATGTGTTTCTTTAAAATTATCTCTAAGAAAGTAAAGCATAAACATGGCATGTTGTTAACAAATTGAAAAGATTGTACTGAGATTCTCTCAATATATCTTCTGTTTGAAGATACCTCATTTCATTTTCAAGGTGCAGAGATAATTCTGACTGTATAGTTACTCTTTCAGTAATAATATATCAAACAATATACTTCAAAATTAGTGGAAGAGCTTGGTATCAACCAGTCAAGTATTAATGTTTAAAGGGAAAATTTCATGAGGCTGAAATTAAAATAATACCCCTAGCCATATTGTTATTTAGGTTTAGTTTTAATGAAATAATACACCTAGCCATATTGTTATTTAGGTTTAGTTTTATTTTGCTCACTTTGATTATCCTGAAACCATCTGCTAAACCATAAAGGTTTATCCTAAATTCCTTGTTCAAATTCTCCTAAAACAACTGGATGCTTGACCAACATAATAAAATATTTTCTGGAAAGCTATTACACAGCATATAAGAAACCTTCTTATAATGCATAAGCCACACATTTTATCTTTATGCTCTATAAAACACTCACATCCTATTTTTACAGAAAACTTTTAAAGGAATATGCAAGTTGATTACAAGTCTTTAACTATATTTATGACCTATTGTTGGAAATATTTATTCTATGGCCTAATTCAAAGCCCACTGAAGTAAATTAAGATTCCCAGTGACTTCAATGAGTCACAAGATGCACCTGGATATGACACCAACTGAATAACAGTGGGACTGCCTATGCAAACTAATAAATTGGAGCTATATTTCTGAAAATATTTAGATCCTCAAAGATTCAGGTAGATTCCTCAGTGAATTTTCTGAAGTCTCTAGGTGCTCTTTGGAGGGCTAAATATATCATCATTTTTATGCCCAATCCCCTAACCACTTTTAAAAATCAGTCTGTTAGTATTGTTAAGGCCAAGAAACATTCAGTGTTGTTGTCATTTTCTGAATAATATTTATTTATCAACAGGAACCCTGCTTTTCTCTGATTAAAAAAAAAAATCAAATATAGTGGTGTTACATTTTAATCATAGAAAAATGTGGATTTGGAGTTACATTTCTTAACCGAAAACTGGGGATGTTTTTTTAATTGGAGAAAACCAGGTTCCCCGTTTATTAAGTACTGACAATGTTTTAATATTCAACCAGAGATAAAAATTTGGTACTTAAAGGAGTTTTCTATCTGATTAACCTTGATGCAATGATTTTGACCTTTAACATTAAAAATAAATCATTTCTCCAAAAGAAATGAAACGTCACCTGGGTTTAAACAATGGTACACCAAGAAAGTTTTAAGATGAATGTACCCATATTTAAAAGAGTTCGTAACAGTTGGTCCAATGAAGCTCTTGGGAAAGTTTAAGATAATACAGTATACAAATTTAAGTGATTGTCAGGAGTCCCATACTATGTAAAGAATAAAATTTGTCATTATTGTTCATACTCGACATAAAGTAGAATATATATATATATATTTAATTGAAAACATCTTTAACAGTGTTTTAGTTTTAAGTAAATATATAATATTTTTTTTGCTTGGAAAAATGGTCAAGTGAAAAATGAATGTGTCTTTTGCATGGTTTGTTCATGCTGTCTGGTTTTGTACCTGCTTACAATATTAGATCAGTGGTTTTGTATGAACTCTAGTAAGTACCAGAATGAACTGCAGGGCCGTTATTTCATTTCTTACTGAAATACTTTTAATAAGATTACCTTGAAAGCCTTGCAGTTCACTGTAGTAGGAAAACTTGTGGTGCATGAGTACAAAACACTGTGTGTGATTTTGAGGATTTATATTAATTTGTCCTTTTCGGGTGAGGTGCAAAAGTCTTTTTCTTTTCAGAGGTTTCATGACTTATCTTGCAGAGAAGAATTCTTCTAAATTCCAGCCTGCATAATTACAGTAATCTGCCAACCTACTGTTAATTCCTTCTGCTGGCAGAGTTAGATTTCTTTTCTCTTAAAAATGTTTGAACTGCTGTTCATGAGGACTTAGTTCTGCCACCTTTAACACCACATTGTACAAGGCAAGAATTTGACAGAATACTGATGTGGTCACTAAGCCGTTACTTAACAAGATATTTCTGTTGATTTTTAAAAAAATAATATTATATCCTTTTATATATACCATTCTATTTCTTCTGACTAACACTGTTGAAAACAAAGACTGACAGTTAGTAGTCCTCAGATTTCCTTGATCCTAATTAATCTGATTTCCAGCATAGGTTTGGTAAGGCTGCATATGTCTAATTGGTTATTAAATCCTCTTTGGCAGTTTAGGAAAATCAAGCTAGGTTTATTCTACTAGATTTATTACCATCCTTTGATACCATTTGATATCAGTGACTTTTATGAACACGACTGCATCTCTAGTCAGGAGTAATTAGCAAGGATCCTAGTTTTCTCTGATTTAACAAAAAAAATTCCCCAATTTTCGGATTAAAAAAAGTAACCCAAAATCCACATTTTTCTGTGATTAAAATGGAACACCACTATATATATATATACCTATATATTAGTAGTGTTTCATTTTAATCATGGGAAAATGTGGATTTTGGGTTACTTTTTTAACCAAAAATTGGGGATTTTTTTTTTAATTCAGAGAAAACCAGGATCCCTGGTTATTAATGGGCTCACTTCTGTTTACTGGGGGCTGTAGTAGAAACCAAAACTCAGGGCTGCCCTTTCTCCACAGCAGAGTCCATGTTACTGGGCCATGCTCCCTCCAACTTCCTCTCCTCCTGTCTCCACGTCTTCTCTGGGCTGCCTCGACCAGCTTTTAGAAGAGAGGTGGAAGGTGCTAATGGCATTACCTATCCCATGGCATATACCGTGAGTGCATTTAAGTGTTTTAGTGAATCTAATGTTAAAATTGAAGTTGTGATCAGAGTGGTCTGAACTGAAGCACCAGGTATTTTGCTGGGAAACCTAATATCAGAGTATCTGGGCAAATGTTCTAAGCAGTCACTAAAAGGTGGGACAGCCCTCTTCCTTCACACAGTTTATAGTTATTTGTTCTCAGCTAACATTTCCTGGACTTGCACTTAGTTGACATGTTTGCCCATTTGGAATGGGATTACTATAGAGCATAAGCAGCTGAAGAGATTTCTTCTGGTGAATTGAAGTCTTGTTTGAAAAAGTGCATTGTATAAATCAGTGGAGTTTATGTAAATAAATAGTCCAGAAGAACCTGCCAGCTTTTCAGGTAATTTGAAAATGGACTAAAAGCTGTCAGACATCAGAATGGCTCTCATTTAGTCAGTAGATGAGTGACAGCAGGACCTTTCATAATCATGGGAAATGCTGACCTCTCATCAAAATGTTATGTAACATTCTTACTAGACTATATCCACTAGGACAGTTAATGCAAACATTTTGCAGCTGTCACAAATAGTGTTGAAAGAGAAAGGTAGTGACAGCTTAATACCTTAAGACTAAATCTAGCGTGTCTGTTTCTGACCTATATATATATACAGGCAATCAGGTTCTTTGTTTTGTTCAGGGTTTCATCCATGATGATAAGGAGAGCTTGATGAGTTGTTTAATGTTATCCAGTGAAATACCTAGCTTGGTGCAGTCTTGGTGGTTGTATCAATCATCTTTTCCAGTGTTCCCCTTAAATCATTTTAGCTTTATTAATTGTACAGGAGATTCGGTAATGGCACTACATAATCAAAAGAGATATCTCGCTTTACCTTAATGTAATTCTTATTTGTCAAAATGTCATAATCTCATTTTCATTATAACATTTTTAATGTCTCCATCTAACTAATTGACAGTTAGGTAATATGTGAAAAAAATATTTCCATCAACACTGGTTTATGTATCTGTTATACTTCAGATAATATTAATAGTTCTGCTGCTAAGCTCTGGACACATATATCCTTTCCTGACTTCCCCAGCAATGCAGGGAGATTCAGGGACATGCTTAAAATGTATGGGGCTATGTTTCATTATGCATAAGAAGCTATGTTTTGTTTGTTTGGGGGACAAACCTTTTGGTTTTTGTAGTTTTATTTGTTAAAAAAACCCATTACGTAGTATAGATCCATCAAGAACCTTAAATCTGGATACTCATATCGGCATCTTTCGGAAATATGTAATCAAAAAGATTGTCCTTGTTCTTAATGCTGCAGGAGGCTATCTTAATACAGACAGATACAGTCAGTCTTCTCGATAGTGCCTCCCTTTTTATTTTTTTTAATTCAGGATGTCTTGGTCACACACTTTTTATCAAATAGGCAGACTACACAATAATGGCTTTCTAAAGTGCTCATCACTTACAGTGAAACAAGGTTTTCAACAGAGCTCCACTGCTCTTCAGACACTTAAATGACATGGCCAGTTTTGTCTCTGTTGTTTCTTATGGGAACAGCTGGTTACTAATCATTTTTTTAAATCATCCCATATCATATAAGTGGCTACATACGAGCTGTAGGATGCTGAGTTTTTCAAGAATACGGATCATAAACATTTGAGGAAAATCTGTTTATTCTTCTCATCCTTTCAGATATTTTATGTATGTGTTTGGGAGAGAAAGGTGTGTACTTGCACTTAAGTCTTCTACATGACATTATATTATTCTGATACAAATCTGAAGCCAAAAACAAAATCTACAGCTTCACACTTCACAGGATTTCAGACCTTCAGTTTTCCCTAATTATGTTTGCTTCTAATGTAGGAATCTTTCATATTAGCAAGAGGACTTAAAATGTACATATCAATAATTTTAACTACAACCCCCTGCAAGAAGATTTTCTGACGTGCAGATGACATTATCAGTTAAAGATCTAATTTACACAATTCCTGTTCTCTTAAATTAAACTATGTGAATTACTGATGTATCTTAATGTAAGTTAGCTGGTTAAAATTGAAAGTACTACCATTTTCAAAGCTATACCCAATGGTACTATTTAGTCCAAAGAAATTTAATATATGCCAAGATATGTGGACCTATTTAGGAATTAAGTTTACAAGGAATTTTAAACAATGTGGTACAGGATAACGGGGGACCACTTATACAAAATAAAATTGAAGATGTTAATAGATGGGCTCATTAAATTATAATCTTTGGGGAAGTGTTAATGCTGTGAAAATGGTTTCAACACCACCATTTAATTACTTATCACAGATGCTACCAATGAATATTCCCTGTTCCAATATTTAGTTTATTCAGTGGAGGAGGGGGGATGGATGGAGTAATTTTTTATATAATAAATGGAAAACTTCAGCCAAGTTTTTCTATCCTAATGGAGGGTTAAAAGCACCAAACCTTAGCTCTGCCAGATTACTTTCTATCTCAGAGCAATTTATTTTTGGATTTGGGGTGATAACTGAAAAACAGAGCCTTCATTTAAGAACTGCTATGAGTATGTAGAGCTATTTTAACATGTGCAAAATAAATTTGAAATGACAAACCAATTAGATGCTATATGCATTTCCTCTCTGTCAATGACTCTGATTACAGAAAATAACAGGCTGGTAAATGTAAGAGTGCACTTGGTTAATCACAACATGGAAATAAATTTGTTTATAAAATTTCTGTCCAGGTTTCTGACTTACTGAGATGTGAAAGCACTCTTTGCAACCTAGGGTTGTACGCAAGCCTACACAATCAGGCTGCTCTACTCAGGCAATAAATCTTACTGTACCCAAATTTTTGTGGCATTGAATACCTCTCTGTGCCCTGAATAGAAATGGCTCAGAATTTTCTAAAATTTACTCAGTTTGCTTATCTGCTTTTACCTTTCTCTAGGTGTTCATGTTCTCTCCCTGAAAAGATCCAAGTTCAAATCATCCTACTTCCATGTTAATTTAGACAGGGAGACAATAGAAATACTATCTATGCACAACACAAATATTGATTTCTATATGTCAAATAGATGCCATGCCTTGGAATTAATTATGGGGCTTAAATAGATTTACTTAAAGCATCAATTAAATATGAATAAGACAGAATTAATTTCAGTCAGTTCCTGGATTTTATTTCACCTGAAAAAATGCCAAATTACCAAAATTATTTATTATAAATATTTTTCATGCATTGAACTGAGACAGTGTATGAAAACCATTACATTAAAAGCATAGCAAGATAAAATGGATGTAAACTTCTTATTACATTTCCAAGGCTGAATCATAGTAGGGTTGGATAAAAACTGGAGATCATGACATTGGATTTAGTCCTATTTATTCATTTGCTGGCAAAAACAGTTGGGTCCTTAAATAATACTGGCAGCTTGGTGGTGAATAAAATGGTATTTAAAAGGGGCACCATAGTTGGATACTTAATGAGTTTGTGAGTAATTGCCTAATCTTTATTTAGGCTTAAGGGCTAAAAAGAAACATGGGGAGGTAGGGGGAAAATAGAGGAGGATCAACATGCTTAATTTTTTTCTAACCCATTCCAGTTGAAATCTGAATAGGTTTTACATAGTAAAGTTTAGGTAAGGAATGTCAATACACAAAATCCATTCATATATCTTCAGAGAACAAGAAATACAGATCAATAATTCTCTCATGCTGTGATATATTTTGTTTATATTTTAGAATAGATTAGTTTTAATGCCATATAAGTACTCTAGTGTTCCAGTGCTACAATGATGAATATAATGCAAAACTAAAAGACAGCACAGGACTGTGTGTAATAGGTGATTCAAGAGGCTTCTCTAAATATTCTCTTGCTATTTTCAGATTAATATAGCATGCTTAATGTCCTCTCCCTAAGCACCAAAGTAGCACTTTGTGTGTTAAAGAGTTACTATGTTTCGTTTGGGAATACTCAGCAAAGTGCTCCCAGTTTGTATGAATCTGAATTTCCTAAGAGTTTTGACACATTTGGAAATGATAGCTAATATATAACAGTAAAGCTTTTACTTTATTTATTCATGTATTTATTATTACTTTAGTTAGCAACACATACTTGGCCAATAGCATAATAAATTCCCCATGTTGCATGTAAACACTGGAAATATGCATTCACTACTGTGGGTGTTTCTTCAGTTTCATTTTTTAAACAGTGATTATTACTTTTATGTATTTTAATATGATATAATGCCTTTGTTAGGCTAAAAATACAAACATATCTGATATTATGCTCTGTTTACACATAATAAGGTACTTTTTTGTTTGGAATTAATAATGACATAATCTGTTCTGAGAGGCAAGGATTTTTGTGGGTAATATCTTTAATTAAACTAATTACATGGTTGGAATAGACTTAAACAAGCTTTTGAGTATCACAGTACCATACTTTCACAGCATCCTACTGCACTACAAGAAGGAAACCCCTACTGATCACCAGGGATCCTGGTTTTCTCTGATTAAAAAAAAAACAACCCAACTTCTGGATTTAGAAAAGTATCCCAAAATCCACAATTTTCTATTAGTGGCATTTCATTTTAATCATGGGAAAAAAAGTGGATTTTGGGTTACTTTTTTTAATCCAAAAATTGGGGTTTTTTTTGGTTTTTTTATCAGAGAAAATCAGGATCCCTGTTGATCGCTTACCTTGGGTTGTCACCTACCATCCCACACTTGAATCTATATGAAGGATCATCAAACAATTACCACCTATGCTCCAAAAGGACCAGACCTTGAGAGGAATATTCCCAGCCTCCCCATGCCTGGTCTTCAGACAGCTGCTTAACCTTGCCCAAGTCACCATCAGAAGTAAATTCCCCACTGATCAACAGGCACCTAATGACACCCAATCCTGCTTTAACAATAAATGCAAGACAGGTCAATTCATCTTTGCTGCCACAACAACAGAATTGCCCCTGGGTATAATTGCCTGTGAAGCCATAGTAGCCAGGCAGCAAAGCACAGTACACCAAGAACTGTATCTGCAGGGTTGGGGACAATTGGAGCAAATGAAATGCTGCCCCCCACCCCCCCACTCCCTGGGGAGCCTTTGCTGGAGAAGGTGCAGCCCCGTACCTAATATGTATATATGGGGATGATGGGGGCAATGAAGGGGACACCAAGATCAGCTCCCAGGAAGCTTTGTCATGGTGCTGCCAAAGCACAGCTGACGCTGCTACAGCAGCAGCAATGGCAGCAACACAAGTAGTCTGGCCAACCCCCTGCCCGGTCTACATACTCCTGTGCACTCCCCCACCCTGGGTACTCAGTGATCTCCCTACACCTCTGATCCCAGGATGCATAATACCTCATCAAATTCCCTATATGGGTGAAACCAAATTAAAGCAATGCACCAGAATGAATGATCACCAAAAAAACATGAAGGAGAAAAACAAAACACATGTTGGGGAATGTTTTGCATAGAAAAGCCACCCCCTGTCTGACCTCATACTTTTCCTGCTCAAGGGAAATTTTCAAAAAACCTTTGAAAGAGGACCCTGGGAATAAAAAATCATCAGTCTATTCATCACTAAGAACCAGATACTTAGCATACACAATGATTTCATGGCCCATTATAATCTACCCGATAATTGTTTCCATTATCAGGATTTACTGCATATTTCTTGTCTGCTGACTGCCTAATAATTTCTCTTATATCCTATTTGTTATTTACATATGGAGTTTTACATTAGGTTTGTTCCATCTGCTATTTAACTCTGCTGTGTCTGCTTCTCTCCCAGGGACCCAAGGAAGGGTACTATGACACCTGAAAGCTTGTGTAAGTCTATCCCACAATAAAAGATATCATCCACAAAAATTCTATATTCTTGCATATTTTCTCAAATCATTATAGTTACAACATCACTTTAACACTATCATACCGATCTGTTGTAATAAACCTGATAGCCAGGGATCCTGGTTTTCTGTGATTTAAAAAAATCCCCAATTTTCGGTTTAAAAATAGTAACCTAACATCCAAATTTTGCTGTGATCAAAATTAAATGCCACTAATGTATATATAGTAATGTTTCATTTAATCACACAAAAATGTGGATTTTAATTTCCTTTTTTAAAACTGAAATTTGGGGATTTTTTTTTTAATCACAGAAAACCAGGGTCTCTGCTGATAACTTTGAAAATATAACAGATACTATTAGTTGAAACCATGTGAGATTTTAATGTAGAAAGTTACATGAATACATCTTGTTGTCAAGGGAGGCATAATTTTGTCTTATTTAAATATATTTCTTATAAATGTTTCATAGGAAATTCACTACTTAATTATAAAACAGTCTATGGTAATACAAAGTTGAAAAAGGCAAGGCACTTTTAGGTCCAATACCCAATGGGTTTTTTTCTGTTTCTAAGTTCACAGCTCTCTTGCTCTCTCTCTCACTAGGGCAAGGGAAAGAATAAATTAACACAAAAGGAGGAAGTACAGTTGGGCCTTGATTTACACATGGTTACATTCTTGAAAAAACACTGTACAAATAGAAATCATGTAAAAAGATACCAAGGGTCTATGGGAAATAAGGGTTTAGGTTACAGATGTGGCCTATAATTTGGCCGATAAATGCCAGGACATGCACACAGCCTCACCGCAGCACTCAGGCAGCAAGGAGCAGAGCCTGGCAGCTTGCAGAGCTGTGTGTAGTTGGTAAGTCTGGTGTGGTGGAAGGGGAAGGAGGAGGGAAGTGGTATGGGAGAGAGAGATCAACATCCCCTGCAGTGAGGGAGGAGTGGGGTAGGAGCAGTGGTAGACGCTACTGCGGTGGGGAGGGTGTGGGACAGAGCCACAACTTGTCCATGGGGCACAGGGGTGCAGCTCCCGCCACTGCACACACCCTGGGATGGCATGGGCTGGGGCATGTGACCTCAGATCTGCACAAGCTAGGCCAGGCAGGCTGCAGCTGCAGGCTGGAGCCGGGGGTGTGCCAGGCTTCTCTTGGCAGGGGCCCGGCTGAGGGTGGGTGGCGGCAGTGCTAGGAAGGGGTTAGGGGTGTGGGGGGAGCTGCAGCCACTCAAAATTTTGCCATAGCCCCCATGTAGCCCCCTTCCAGAACCACTGCTGCCAGCCTCGCGCACAGCTCCAGCTCAACCTCCATCTGCACCCACACACCAGGAAGAGTCAGGGCTGCACCAGGAGGGCAGCAGCAGCACTGGACAGGGGCTATGGGGGCTAAGGTGAAATTTGGTGTGGCTGCAGCCCCCTCACAGCCCCCTCCCAGCACTGACACCACCCACCCTGAGCCCAGGTCCTACTGAGAAAAGCTTGGTGCAGCCCCAGCTTTAGCCCATAGCTGCAGCCCACCCATCCCACCCTGTGCAGATCTGGGGGCACACGCACCCTGTGTCCTCCCTGAGTGTGCTCAGCAGCAGGAGCAGCTCTCCCCCTCCCCATGTCCCCCAGACAAGCCCCAGCTGGGCAGCGCCTACCTCAGCCCCTGCACCACTCCCTGCACCACGTTGGGGGGCATTTATTTGCCCCTCAGTGCCCCTTCCCTTCTCCCTCCCCTTCCACCACAACACAGCACACTTACTATCTACAAGCACTGCACTGAATAAAAGTGAATTCATACCATATACAAAAATAAGGGCTCACAATTAATTGACTATGCATAACTGAAACTGTGCAAAAAATACCATGTAAATTGAGGCCCAACTGTAGTAGCTCTGTGGAATATTTCTATTCATTCTTTTGAGCTCAAAAGCCTCTACATACAAACACTCTGTGAGATATGAGATATGCAGATATATACATTATTCTACAAAAAACTTCACGAAACATGAAAAAGTCTAAATTTCTCAGAAAAAAAATTGATTTGAGCTAAAATTTGAATACTTTTTGTTTGTTTCTTTTTTCCCCTTCTTGATCTGGGGTGTTCACATTTTCAACAAAAATACATTTTCCTCCTGTGGAATCAGATTTTTTTCCTACAACTAATAATAATGCCACTTCTTTAACAAGGAGGTAGTATACGGTGTGGTAAATAGAATCTCCTGAAGAAGCAGTGCATATGGGTATGAAAGAGACCACATGGACAATGATCTTTTTGGATCCATGAGGATTAGATCTGATATTCTTTTGGAACCCTTCTATTCTTATCATTAAATCTCCCCATTCTACATTTTTGAGGCCAGAAATTTTACCCAGGAATGATCAGTAATTACACAATCTATTAACGGTTTGTTTGTTTGTTTTTCCTGCAGTTCTAAATCAACTTTTGCATGATGGAAAAGATAATAGGGTGATCACTAGAATATTGGTTGGAGAACATAAAGTAAAGATTTCATCATGTTGCTGGAAAGTTCCTAGCAATGGAATAGCAAATAAAGTAAAAATCTGGTATCTATAGACAATACTTACTATTATTTCCAGTATGTAATTCTGAATGTGATATTGCAAACCAGAGAAGATCAGTATCCAAGTTGTGTTCTTTATGTTATTTATGAATGCTTCATTTAATCCAATGGGCCCATTATTTTAGTTCCTTTTCAGGGTACAGATAGTTGGATTGTTCACTGTTAAATGTATTTGAAGTCTAATCAGGTTCTTAATCAAGTCAAGAATACAGAAAACACCCAACTTGAGTAACTGATTAGTCAGGGACAGGTGGAACTGAGTAGGTTTTACTCAGGCCATAACATTTTGCTGAATAAAACTCCCTGCTTATCATCCCTATGGCTAAGTATGGATCTTTAAAAGCCTGAGGCTGAATCGATTCAATCTTTGCGGGTTAGTCTAAACTGCATACATTAAACCAGCAAGCAAGTAAACAAGCTTTCATTTTTTATTCTGGCTTGAACACAACTCCCTTCAAGGCTAGCTGCCCATCCTGCAAGGAGAGTTTGCCAGTGGGGTTTGCAGGAGTAGTGCAAAGCATACTGGGATGCTGGGGGACGGTGACTTAACTTGAATCTGGACGGGATCTGGAAAAGAAGTTCAATAAAATGATTCAACCTAAATCAGTTCAGTTTGATACCACCTCCATCCAGGTTTATCTTAAACTGGTTTCACCCATTTTGAAAGTAGTTTATATGCACTGAACTTCTGTTGTGTTATAGATTTGAACTAGTTTGATTCCTTATAATGGTTTATGGGTCATTTCTGACCCTAGCCTATAAGTTCAGATGTGACCATTATGGTTTTATAGAAATATGCGCTTTGTAATACAGTGTAGTACAAATCTTGAGCTTCTCAAAACAAGGAGTGTTCTGTAATATGATAGTATGCCATAAAAGGGGAGAAAAGATACTGCCTGCATGGTAAAAATAAGTCACTCTCATTTTTGTAAGTTAGATTATTTGTAAGCATTTGTGCCAGTGTAATAAATGATAAAACCATGTGTGGAGAAAGGGATCACAGAGGCTTAATCATTGATTGGTGCCCAAGTTCTTACACTGGCTTGATTGTTAGATCTTGAAGAATGGCAATTTTCCATGAAAGATGAATTTTAAACAAGATTTATAATAATATCCAATGACAGTGTATCTGAGACCTTGCATATTATTCCTAACTTAATCTTTCTTACTGAATTAGAATATAAATGATCTTGCATCAGTATTATTTCAGTCTTTAACAATAGCCTATTGCTATGCATTAACTGTTGACTGTTCCTAAAAGTCTTGTTCTTGATGGTCATTTTATTTTAACCATTGGCTGCTGCATTGATCATTTTCATTCAGGCATAACTCTGAGTTAACTGAAGCACACAAAATGTATTCATACATTGTCATAAATATTCAGTATATAGCTAGGAGTTTGTGATAAACATAAGGTCCAGCTTGGGTGAACATACATAAGCTTGGAGAAGGAAATAACAACAAGCTGTTTAAAGTGCACTGCAGAGTTGGATCAAAAACATGCAGCATTCCTCGGATAATAAAAGATCCAACCAGTTAACCTATGAAAATATAACAGACAATTTGCTGATCAGACTGAATTTCCACTAAGAAAAGTCATGAAAGTATATAATTTCAGAGAGAAAAGAACAGGGAAAATATTGGCAAAAATGGGAGCATTGTATCAAACCCTTAAGCTCAAGCATGTCTAGAACAAGAGTAACTAAACTCATTGCTTAAGAATGTATCCACTTTGTTTACCTAAATAGCTTCATAAGAGATTAGATAAAGATGGGGATCTTAAAGAGATTATTAAAGATCTACACTCTGTAGCTGATGGGTTTCCACCCAATAAAACCTAGCTTTGCCATAGAGATTTTTTTTAAACCCTTATTGCTATGCAGGACCTTGTTCTCTTTCATGTTTGCAGTGGAGCTGATTTAACTGACTGACACTGCTCAAGGGTTTGATCAGGATAAATTTTAAAAAAGTATAATCTGCATTTTTATAACAGTTATCACTATTTTTTGCTCTATACAACTTATAAAGATAGTATTACATGCTTGCTAATTTACCACATTAGGCAATCAAAATGTTTTTATTTAAAGATCAACAAGATAAAATAGAAATAATGTAAAGCACAGTGTAAGTGTTATTTTATCAGCTCAAAAAGGGAAGTTCTTCAATAAAGGTCATGTCTATATATATTGAAAATGCTTTTTTACAGGCTACAATAACATAAACAGGACAATATGCTTTTAACATACTGTTTCTAAAGTTCACCTCTTAGATATCAATCCATTATCAGATTTTCCTGGAAGTCACGTGAACTGATTTTTTTATTTTTTTTTCAATTTAGATTGTATAAAGTACTGAAAAGGATACTTTCTTCTTAGAATATCTTTAGTTTTTGCAACATGATTATCCCTAACAGTACCTTACTACAACAAACCCAATGATGCAAACAGACTTT
>NW_005842926.1:536651-547395 GCF_000455745.1 Alligator sinensis
AAAGGCCTAAAATAATCCAAGAAAATGCTTTGAGAAAAGACTTTTAAATTGCAAATTTCTGAAACTTTTAAATTGCAAACCATAAAACTTTTAAATTGCAAACTTCTGAATTGTATTCAGACTGTTATTTGTTGTTATGATTTGAGGTT
This sequence comes from Alligator sinensis, assembly GCF_000455745.1. Taxonomy (NCBI): domain Eukaryota; kingdom Metazoa; phylum Chordata; order Crocodylia; family Alligatoridae; genus Alligator; species Alligator sinensis. The sequence goes on from NW_005842926.1 coordinate 536,801, forward strand.
ATTCAAGTTGATTTGGGATTATAGTCAGATGAACCAAATGAAAACAGAACCTTCTTTAACTGATCTGAATCACCTAATCATTTTGATGGTGCCTAGTGATTTTTTTCAATAACACAGAAAGTTAAAAATGCAGCCCAGGAATTTTGTTAACACAGTAAAATAGTAAGGACTGCATTAAGATATAGTATGCTCACTCCATTCGTGTTAACTCCCTATAAATAGATGTAACATAGCCATGCATGTGATGCAGGACAGTCAACAATAAAGTAGTTTTTTTAGTTTGTTTTTTTTTCAGGAGACCGTATTAGTGCATGCCCAGTGCTACAAAAAGACAGCTACAAAAGATCCATTCCAAGGTATAGTGCTTATGGAGTGGGCATGACATGCCTCACTGCAGTAGTCCCTAATGTGGTGCTCAGGCAACTGTAGACCTGGCCAAAGCCTAAGTTTCAGTTGCCCCCAGTTGATTCCAAGGATTTTAAACTTGTTGAGTTTATTACTTTTCAGATTATTCCGGTTTTGCTAAGGCAGTGCCCAAGGGCTGCTTCATACACATTCAGCACAGTGTTAGAGTGGACAGTTCAAAGGGAAGTGGACCTGCAACAGTCAATTCACTATCCTGATTACTGGATCGTACCAGGGAAATTTATGGGACAGGTAAAGGTCTATTAATAATATTTAAAGAGATGACAAAGCACTGGGAAGTGCTTTTGGCCACAAAAAGAACCGCCCCCCCCCCCAACATGGGAATCTAAATTATATCAGATTATCTCATAACTACCTTAAAATAATTTGTGTGCATGTGTATTTGTGTATTGCATCATTATTCATTAGGGCAACTAACTAGTGATCATTTGAGGCAAAGAAGTTTTTTAATTTTGTCAAAGAACAAATAAATGAAGGGAGATTTGAATATAAGGGAACTATGTCTGTTTAACATTCTGGTAAATTGGCTGGATTCTAGAAGAAGAGGTCAAGGTAAAGTACCTGGCAGAAGAAGTTTTAGGATATTTGTGGTAACCACCACAATTTAGAGGGAAATGGGTTAAGTCTTGGTGTAACAACCAGGGTTCCTGTTATTAGTCAGTTTAGAATCATCTAAATCAGCTGTCATAAAAGGCTAATGAGGACATTTGTATTGTTTGGTCTTTTGTTTAACATTGTTTTCTAGTCATTATGCAGGGCACTTTTACATATGCTCTGGGGTTTGAGGGGTGGCACTTAAATTAGAGCGACTCCAAGTGCCACTCTAATTAAAGCACCACACTGTCTCATGTATCAGCATTTTCACACTTGAAAATGGAGGTAGGGGCACTTGAACTAAAGCTCATTCAATGAGCTTTAGTTCAAGAGTCCCCACCACCAGTTTGAAGCGTGGAGACACTGATACATGAGATGCGGGAGGCTGCTGGAGCGTGGTAATTGCCAGGCTCCAGCAGACTTGATTAATTGTGTCTGCTCTGATGCGTTGGAATTACAGTGCATTGGAGCAGTCTCTGTGTTTGTGTACAGACGCCCTGTTGCTGAGAAAAGAAGCTCTTAGAGGGCTGAACAGCACAGATATTACAGCAGGACAGACATTACTATTCTGATTATGGAGTGATAATCCCCTAAATCCCCCACTGAATCCACTTAAATGCCTAATATGTAAGACATGGGAGAGACAGAGCATAAAACACCTGTCACATGGGTTATCTTAAAATTGTAGTTTGCTGCTTAAATCCATGCCTAAATCTGGTTTTGTTGAGCTGTTTGTCCTGATCAATGAACTGTTCATCTAGTGGTCTTTCAGGTACATTTTATGGACAATTACCACCCAATCTGACAAACTTCTCCTGGTGCACCTTTATGCAATTTTGTTAAATTGCTGTGGAAACCCAATGGCCACTTTTCTAAATTACATAATTCAGTCAATGGACGTTCTTTCTGCTAGATATTTCTGAAATCAGTATCTAAAGAACCAGGGATTTACTGAAGTACAAATAAACCATCTAGGATCATAGGAAATAATTTTCTATCAATCTTACCCTTTGTAACCATGCCCTTTCTGATGTCTAAAAATAGATATCTATAATAAACATAAACACGATCTTAGCTATAATGCCATTAACTAATACATCTCTAATTAGCATCTTTATTACTATGAGAAATCATGAGCTCAATTCTGCACTCTCACTCTTGCAAATATAATACACTGAAGGAGATTTCAGCTAAGGAGTATCAATCAGAGTTATATTGTTGTCTGTGAAAAAAAAAGAAAATGAACCATAGAATTTCAATGTCTTCTCATCATAAATTGAGCATGTCATTTATCTGATGACCTAAAAAAGCTAAGATTAGGTTTTTGTGAAGGAGAGGCCAGGCGTGACAAAAGTCTCAGTTGTTTTGTTAAGTCTCATTTGAAGCACTGTCTGCTTTCTGTCTTTCAAACAGTATTTTATGCATAAAGAGCACTGTCAATAGAACTCAGTGGATAGTGGGATAATTTGGATAATGTATGAATGCTTTGGTCAAATAACCTAAACTTACTTCACCAGATTCTCCTCACTTCTGTATTTGTAGAGGTTTTTTTAGTAGATATCCTTACAACTATTTTTTTTCTAATATATGTTTATGTGGGGAAAAAAAGAAATGGTTGGGGTTTTCCTTAACATAGAAATTTCTAGAAAAGGAAATTTAGTTGTGTGGAAATATACTGAAGTAACCATTTACTTTGTGGCATTATTGAGGTAATAGGAAGCATAGAGAGAGAGGGTGCCAGTGCATAGAGAGATTGTATTAGGAAAGAAGAATAGAAATGTAGAGAATAGACAAGGAAAAAAGAATATGTATGGGCCAACTTCAGAGATTTTGAAGTGGATTATTTATACCTCTATGAAAGGTGTTTGGGTAATTTAACAAAGTTCTAGTTCACCCAAAGGTGAGCTAGTGTTAAAGTAGCCTTGTCTCTGTGTCTGTAGGAAATACTTAATTTGGACCACAAGAGCAATAAGGACACAAACAGCATTTAGTAAGATTTGAGCACAGGATACTGTATTCATGAGGAAAGGGTGTTTAAAGAATGCCTGGAAGAGAACAAAATAGGGGAATTTGTAGAAAGAAAGAAAATTTGTATCTTTGTTCACTTTAGTGAAGGAAGCAAAGTCTGTTCTCTCTCAGGCTTTATACTCAAAATCTTTGATAATCATAGAAAAGTAGGACTGAAAAAGGACATTCATGTGTCAATTAGTTCAAACCCCTGCTCAGTGCAGGGTCATCCCTATCCAAACCATCCCATACAAGTCCTTGTCTAATCTATTCCTAGAACTACATAATTAACCCTGTTGCATAGCTACAAGGTGTATTACTCAAACTAGATGCCCCTTGCAGCATTGCTTGCATGAAAATCCAATGAGCCAATTTTTGCTTGAGATCACATTTTATTGCACTTCAAGAGATTCATAAAACTTCTGCATACACACAATACTGAAACATATCACACTTTCTTACTGTAAGAGTTTTACAACACTGCCATATATACAACATTCCTGGTTTTGTTACTCAAGTCAGCAGTCTCTGCAAACCAGATGTTTTATGGGTGGGAGATTCTGGAAGCAGCCACTATAGTTGCCCATGGGTGAAAACAGGATCCGGAAGGAACGCTCCTACTCTTGGAGTTGTTGTATTTCCGGTTGCTCCTCATCACTAAGCTGAAGATATATCTCTATCTCTATTTCTATCTCTATCTTTGTAGATCTCTATCTCTATATGTCTCTATCTCTATATATTTCTGTCTCTATCACTATATATCTATATATCTATATATCTCTATAAATTTCTATCTCTATATATCTCTATATATATCACAATGAGGCTTCATAATTACTAACGGAGATGGATGCAGTACACATAATAGTATAGATACACAAAGAACACCCTGACTTGTCACAGGTAAAGGACCTTTGGTATCCCACCATGGCAAGGGTCAGTAAAATGCCTTCAAGAGATTCAAGGAAAAGGGCCCTCCCCCCTCCACCCCCATTCCCCAATCCCGCCAACTGCAGAGGAAGACAATATGAATCTCTCTTTCCTATGTTGAAGGCTGCATCCATAAGTCCTTGTCATGTTTCCACTGAAACAAAATATCTACTTCCTTTATATGAAACCCTTTGGGGCATGATCCAACAAATCAAGATGGTGAGTGTTAAATCTAACAAAGGACTTAGAGGTCTACAAGTTAGTGCCTAAATTTTATGTAAGTAGTTCCTCAATTAGAATCGGTAACCCTGTTAGGGCCTTGTTACACAGTAATTTTGGGCAGCTCCTAGAGGTCTTAACCCCTTAAAGTGTTGTTAAGCACTCATTATATGGCTAAAAGTTACACCACTCCAGGACAGGATTATCTCTGATCTGCACTACGTAGCTTCTATTCTATTAAGGTATGACCACTCCCCATACATTTGCCTCCCAAGTTGAAGTCTTCTAGTATCCCAGGATCTCTCACCCCTCTGCCCATACAGAAGGGGTAGAATCCTGTCCTGGCTCACCAGCCCTCTAGTGGCAACTCAGTGCTACAGCTCCTAGTCCTGTCCCAGTTCACAAGGCCTCTAGTGGCAAGTCAGAGCTGTGAGGGGGCGGGGGAGAGCAGGAAGTAGTCAGAGAAGGTTTCTAGTCTAAGGGTGTGACTGCTCCAAACTTCAAGCTAGCACTGACACCAGTAAAGATGTGTGCAGCTCAATGTATGATGTAACAAGGGCATTAGGTACCTATGTTCCCTATACAGTGCATGGGAAGATTTAAGTGCCTCAAATTAAAGGCAAAGAAACTAAAAAGAGCTAGCTAATAAATGCTGCACTTACACCCCTTTCTGAAGCTTATATATCTCACTAATCACTAAAGAGAGGGGAGGCAGGAGACACTTCCATTCACTTGGGATCCACATCCTGGAATGCTCTCCTGAGGGTAAGTACCTAAAAACATTCTTACAAAGAACTGTGCAGAGCCCATTCTAATTTAAAAGATATAATCATGATGATGACTTATATAATAACAGAGTTCAAAAAAGGGCTTGTTGGGAAAGTGGGATGCGGAGGTTCCAGATCCTTCATACCCCCATGGGGTGCATCCACACATGCAAGCATGTGTGTTTGCAGCAGCTTAAATAGAAGTGGTGAAAATTTGAGCCAGGGCTTTTTGCCTCAGTGCTCGTGACCAAACATGCACTTTGATGTGGGGCAAATTGTGCGACTTGGGGCAAAATAAACCTACCTGTCTCCTCCCAGATCTGCAGCCAGGGGGAGCTAGAGTCTGGGGCCAGCACCTGTGCTGTCCCCAGCAGTATAAAAAGCTGCCCCATCCTGGCCCCATCAGTACAAAAAGCTGTCTTAGCAAGTAGCTCAGGGCTGCTCACTTTCAGGAGACTCTGGGGCCCAGCCAATTGGTACCGGGGGACACTACCTCTTGTGCCAGCTGGACTGCTGAAGCAGCCCTGAGAGTTTCCCTGCACACTTTACCCACTGCAGCTGTCACTGCCTGGCAACAACTGGGGGGCTCAGGGGTCTCGGGGGACATGGGGCCAGGTGGGGCAGGGATCAAGGGGGCTTGGGGTGCAGGTGGGGGATGGGGCCAGGCAGGACAGGGATTGGGAGGGCTGGGGGAGTGGGCAGGGCCAGCAGGGGATTGCAGGGGGTTCAGGAGGAAGGCAGGGGATGAGGCCGAGTGGGGCAGGGATTAGGGGGGCTAGGAGAGTGCACAGGGCCAGCAGGGGTCCCCCCCATGGTCTGCTCCCCCCTCCTTCAGCCTCCCCTGACCCCTTACCTACTGGCACTAGAGCCTGAGTCCAGTTCCCTACTCCTGGCACACTGCCTGCCCTGCATCAGGGTGAGGGCCACTAGAGCATCTCTGTGGAGGACCCAGCCTCTGGTTGCCTCAGGGCACGGTCTGGGACCATGCCCTGCCCCACATTTTTTGTCTTTGGGTTTTTTTGATCCCTGGATATCCAGGGGTCTAATTGTGCCCCCACGCTGCAAATTTGCAGTGGGGGGGACATTTTCTCATCTCTGCACGTGCCTCTTGCAGTGTCTCAAAGGAGTCTGCACATGCCCAGAGAGTTCCAACCCACCTCTTTTACCACCAAAGAAAATGTGCTCAATGGTAGAATTGTGGGGTTGCAAATGAACCTCAAGGATCATCTAGTTCTACTTCATACTAGAAGTTAGGCTAGATTGTGGACCCCATACCACTTTCCTCTTGAAGTTATGTTACTGTGCAGAAAGAAATCCAGAATTCCTACAGCAAAAAGGAACTTTTCTCTATAGCTAGTAAGCAGAGCACCCACCTAAGAAAGGGTCACACTTTGCACCATTCAGTCCCGTTTGTTGTTCTCAGTAAGACTTAGGTAGGAACTAGGCATTTAATAGCTCACCTTTCTAGACATGCAAAGCAGCAGAACTGCAAGTCCATAGGACAAACAGAGAAGCATTCTGCCACTGTTGCTAAAACTTTGCTACTGTACAGCAAAGAAGCAATTGCACAACCATGGGTGGACAAATGGTGCAAGAGACCTGTATGTTGCCTTCTGCAGGGGGTGGTAGTAAGGATTCTGGAATGGAGAAAAAAGAGATACCTCCCCCTCCTCCCAGCCCTCTGCACATTTTCTCTAGTTGATCCAGCATCAGGGAGAGCAGAGTAGCAGTGGTACCACATGGTGCCCTGGCAATGATGGTACATGGTGCAGGAGGAGCTTCTGGAGGCTTGCTGCTGTGGGGAAGGGGAAGGATTTTTTGGTTTCCAAAAATCAATATTTAAATGGACACTGGATACACATTGTGGCAAAAAAAGGAGTTGTGCATCCTGTTACAGTGAACCTCCAGTTACAGTTCCTGCACCTTGTTCTGCCACCACCACCCAGGGTGCAGAGCTGGCCAAATATGCCTACAAAGAAGTCAAGAGAAATGAAAACAGAAGAAGCATAGGGGTTAAGGCTCTTTCCTGTGAAATGGTGACTGAATTCTCAGATTGTATCTGGAATTGAACCCATGTGGACCCCTTGCTGGATGCCTGCTTTAATCACTAAGCCTTATATAAAAACATTATATAAAATCTGATCAGTGCTACATTTTTAAGGAGTCTATTTTTGTGCTGTGTATTAAGCATGTTCAGACTATGTTTCCTTATCAGCCTCTGAGTGGACTACACTTCTTTTACTAGGGAGGAGAGATGGTCAGTCAGTTAAGCTGTTTAGATGGAGACACATCTTAGTATGTACAGAGGCAGACCTCTAGGCACCTGAAAAACTTCAGAACTAAACAAGGTGTCAGGTAAGCTTAGGTATCCCTCAGGGTGGGGGTTGGGGTTCAAAATTTTGGATTTTGATGTCTGAATTCTGACTAGGTTCTGCTTTAGGAACCTGAGGCTTTTTATTGGCTGTTCCTGTGAGGTAATGAGCAAAACTGCAGCCTATTTTAATGTCTTCAAATAGTAAGGATACTTACAAATGCCTATATGCTTATCTGCATTTTAGAGTTTATGAATCTGCTGTTTTATGCATTTCTAATGTTAAACTTCAGGACTCCTTATTTTAATTGAAACAGAAAGGAAAAAAAACCCTTATGAAACCTCTGACCTATGTTACATAATAACATTATTCTACTGAATAGTATAATGCTTATACAATGCATAATGACATTAAAATGTATTGCAATTAAACATTTAGGAAGGAAAATTAAAGTTAAATATCTGTATTTCTTTTTCTTTACAGTTCAGATTTCAATAAACTAAGATTTTGATAAGAAAAATAAACTTTGCCCCACAATGTATATTTGTAAATTTTCAGGAAGCAAATCACTAATCATATGGCATGCAAAGTCAGAACCACTCCTAATATTGTAACAGCATCACGTTTCTCTCCTTGTAAGAAATGTCTCAGCCAATTAAGGGAGCCAGAAATGTAAAAAGGTGAGATGTCTTAAAATTCAGTGTCTTCTGTTAAAGCTGTTTCCCTTTAATGGAATAACCAAGTATTCATTGGTGAATCACTAAAGGGAGTGAGCATGGTACATAGCCTTGTGTTTGAGACATGTACATGGCTGAGGAGAGTAAAAGGAGGCACTGATCTGAGGTAGAGTGAAATAATGTATTTACCGGAATAAGGACTGGCACCCTGGTATTCCCTCTCCCAGGTGAATATGTAGTCCCTCGGCATATGCATTAACTCTTTCTCTTCCCCAATAAATATTTAAACATTTCATGTAAAGTGGAACACTGCAAGGGGAGAGAAAGAGAACATCTCTTTCCCCCTTGCCGCCCACTAAGTTTCCTGTAGTATGGTACGTAAAGCCCTCCCCAGGAAGATGGGAGATATGGATTCATAATCCCTAGGCAGGGAACTGAACCATTTGGAATACTGAGCTGTTGGGTAAAAGGAGGGAAGCTGGCATCACAAACACCTTCTATTTTTAAGAAAAGGTCTTAATCACCTAATCCAGGGGTTAGAGACTGTGTAACCTTAGAGGCAAAAAGGCCTCACCATCAGTTTAGTGCAAAGCAAATACGTAAGATACAACACTCTCTGCAATGTTTCCTACAAGTTAATTTTGTAGGTAAATGTGGTAGGTTTTTTGGATCCCATTTTTGGGTACTTAACTCTTCCAGAGCATTATACAGTGGGCCTGGGGCCTAATTTGAGTTTTGAGATTATAGGTAAGTGCCTAAAAAGTAGATATGACAATTTATGGTATATATGGTAAGCAGTATATTATGCAAAGTGCCTCTTGCAGATCTAAACCAATGAGACTGAAGTGACAAGAGAAGGAGCCTAATGAGTAATGAACAGAATACTAAGTACAGCATATGAGGGATCTAATGGTTGAAATTGATTCACATAAAACATTTATCAAACATCTCAGATTAACAAATTAAATGTTTTTTAAGAGCTCCAAAGCATGAAAATGGGGGAAATACATCAAATAAAACAGTTGCTATGTATAGTCTGCCCAGCTACAATTGCCAATATATTTTGATAATCTACTTTACTTTATATCCCATAGACATCAAAATAAATATGGGCAGAAAAGTAAGTATTCTTACCACAGTTAAATGCTCCATCAAAGCTAAAGGAAAGATTTTCATTAAAGTGTCCTAAGAAGTGAAGATTGAAAGGGAATCCATGAAAGGGGGTGCAAGTTCATTAGTTTTCTTCTAAATAAAAGAAATGTTTGATGGTTTTAAGATGAAAATAATTGGCTAAGCTGACAGGACAAGCAGAGATGAAGAATAACACAATCAAAGTAGCCAGAGCACAGAAAATAAGCCCATCTGATACTCCTTGTTAGTGACAAGTGAACTGAGTTTTGTACTGCTCTAAGTCATATCTAGCTTTGATTTCCTCATCAGGGACTTCTGGCTATTTTGGTAATTATAAGACTTAGAAGTTTAACAACTGAAAACCACAAGTGATGCTACGACCGTCATCTCTCTGCAATCCTGTTTATTTTACCAAGCACATACTCTATGTTACAATTTCCATTTCAATAATTTGTTTGTTTCTTTTTAACCCGTGCATTGACTGATAACCTTTCCGTGTGTGTACAAGGGGAATATTTTGCTTCCCAAATTGACACAGAAAAATATTCTGTTAAATATGTAGATTTATGTACACTTCAGTGTTAATGGAGGGATGAGAAAATTCACAGAATTTGGTAAGTTTTTCCAGTTCAAGTGAAATGAAAATTTTAAAAATGGTAAAAATTATTCCTGTTTTATGAATTGAGAAAATGAGGCAGCTTGAAGATTCCCTTTTGCAATATTATTAATAATAATAATAATAATAGTTGAATACTAAAAGTTCTTATAATGTTTCAAGACATAAATATGAAGTAGAAAATTATTCCTCAGAATAACTCTGTGAAGTAGAAAACTAGTAGTGTTCCCTTTCTTACATAGGAAAATGGAGATAAGAAGCCTAATTCCATTCCCGTTAAAGCCAATGACAAAAGTGTATTTGACTTGCAAGGTTTAGCCTTGACCCAAAATGAAATTAAGGCCACAGGTAAATCCAAAGGTAAATTTTGGATTTTGGTGATCAAATGCATGTTGTAGATGCCTGGTTGGAAAACCTGAATTTCAGGGCCAACCTTTAGGAGATTAGATGTCCTTTTAAGAACCTACTTCAGGCACCTAGGATGAAAAATGTTGGTATTGTTGATATGAATAGGATACACAGCATGTCAGTTAGTAACACAGGAGTTCTTTTTAGCTTTCTACTTTTGTGCTCATATCGCTGGACCCAGGACTGGCCTTATGGGTGGGTGACTACCTGGGGCACCATGGTTAGGGGTGTGCCCCCCCCACACACACACACCCCGCCTCCATCTACCCACCAGACTGTGCCCCATTCCCCTTCCTGCCTGCCTCTGCCTGCAGCAGCACTGTGATGACTTGGGTGGCAGGGGGGGAAGTTGGCTGACTGCAGGGCTCAGCACTGATGAGGCACTGCAACCTTCTGGACAGGGCAGAACAGGTAGGCTGCAAGCAACACCCACTGCCTCACACCTGTAACTGGCTGTATAAGCAATACTGCTGCCTAAGCCAGCAGCAGCACTCTTTGTATTCCTGCT
>NW_005842926.1:547426-568047 GCF_000455745.1 Alligator sinensis
AGGCACCTGCCCGGCACTGCTCACCATCTTCTCTGCCTCAGGGCTGGTAAGAGATAAGCTCCACCAATTTCTCTCCACCCCTCTTCTCCCCTTGCCCTGTTTGGCTACTACTAGGATTTGCCATGAGGAAGCAAATCTCCTGATCCAGCACAGCAGCTACCCCCAGTGTTTTATTTCTGAAACTTTCATTAATACTACTATTTACTTAAACTCAAAGAAAGGGTGCCAAAATAAAATTTTGCCCAGGTTGCCATTTTCCTTAAGGCTAGCTGTGACTGGACCTTCCATGTGATGGTATCTGGTGACTTTCAGTGAGGTCCTCAAGTTGCTTTCACATCATATGAAACCTACTGGCTCACTACAAAGTTGCAGTTAAGGTAATAGAAATGCAAGTGAGAAAAAGCTCAAGGCTGAAAGCAACAAAATAGAAAAATAAACCTTTGCAAGTAACTGGGCATATCTACACCTGCATTAATGCATTGTAATTACAGCTCATTAAGTTTAGTATCTGTAATAACAGGCTCTAACTTAATGTGCCATAATAAGCACTACTGTGCAGTAGCACCGGTGCATATCTTTTAGGTGCTGCTAATATGTAGTAGACTAACTCTATTGTGCATTGATGCATTAGCTCAGCTTTTGCCATGACATGCTAATGCACAGTAGAATTAGTCTACTGCAATTTAGCATCTCGTGTGGATGCACCCACTGCAAAGTCTAATATAATTGCTGTCTGAGAACTCTAAACAATATTTGAAAAGTAATATTTTTGCCCATACTGATTCAGCACTGGCAGATTTTTGTTTTAGAAGGAAGACAAAACACCATGAACTGCTGTCATAAAGGAGAGAAATTCTCATTTGAATATAAGAGAAATTAAAAGTCTAATTAAGCAGAAGTCCCATCCATGAAGTATCACTCAACTTAATTTAGTTCCTTGAAAAACAATTATTAACTGAATTTCCTGATCTGATCAAGTAGAAACATACAATATATTCCTTTGTCATGGAAGGAAAGGTTAAATATAAAGAATGGTGAAATAGTAGAAGAATTTTGGAAATCAGAAAAATATAAGCTTGCAAATGGTCATATAGAAACTTCATTTTCCAAAGAGTACTTTTATTTTTTCCATTATTTCTTAAAGGGCTGAACTTCATATTGTACAGATGAAAGTTAACACAGTAAGAGAATCAGGTTGTAAATCACAAAACCTACATGCTAGCACAAGGAAATGTAATAGGAGGGGCATAATGCCAGTGTTGACTTTGTTGTCCGAACAGTTATAGTGTGTGGAGGCACTTGGACTGGAGCATTGACCTGAAGGAGTCGTTTTCTCAACCACTATCGGAGGTGGCCAGGATTTTTTTAACAAAACAGTTTTGTCAGAAAATACTGATTCTAAAAAAACAAAACAGTTACTACAAAAGTCCCAGTTTTGATACAGTTTTTATTAGTAATGATTTCTTAGCTCCAAGATAGTATTTCTGGTCAGAGAAATACATAATAGAATAGGAAATACACTAGTGATTATAGTATTTCCTAGAGTTCTGGGAATTGGGGGAAAAAAGATTCAGGTTCTTGAGACTGACTGAATCTTCCACACCTCACAGGAGTAGAAGTTAACCAGGCTAGTTTTAATTCTAGTCCCTTGTACAGTTTCAGTTTCTCTTTAAGTATCTCTTTTTTTCCAGAAAAAAACATGTTGAAATATCCCTATTTTACTGCACTGAAGAATGGGGAAATTTTGAAACATCAAAGTTTTGCTGGGTAAAACAAAATGTTTCAGCTGGGCAAAAAAAAAATAAAAAAATTGTTACGCTAAGTGCATTAGAAATACAGCAGAACTAGCTCAGAAGGGGATGCAAGCTGCAACAGAAAATACATATGATCTTGTAGGGAATAATGAGCAAACAAGGACTAAATATAAGGTAACCATATAGGTCCAGGACACCCCACCCCAACCTGCCTCTAGAGTCAGCAGTGAGGTCAGGACAGGGTGGTGTGGTGCAGCTCTGGTATTACTATACAGGTTGCTAAGAGAGACAATGGCCCATTAATGACCCATTGTTCTTTATAGGTGTTAACAATCATCTCCCCTTTTTAATGGTAATTCCAGTAATCAATATAACCTAGTTTAGGGCAATTTTTCTGTTTTATAGGGCTTTCTATTTCCCAGCTTGTGCTAGTCCACTTTCCCACCCCATATCCAACAAACTTGTTTTAATATTCACTGGGACCAGCCTGTGAAATCTAGGACTGCCAAACCAGGAGATATGGTCACTCCAACTAAATTGTGACTCTAAATCCAGCACAAAATAGAGGACTATCTACATAATACTGTAGAAAGATTAGTCTTTTTTTCCTAGTCTGTTGTTGTAGTTAGAGGTTTTTTTATATCCTGGGCCAGGACACCGCCTCATAAAATATTATCTGACTTTTCTAAATAGAGTAATATTATCATAAATTGGAAGAACAAAAATATATATCCAACATAAACGTTTCAAACAATGGCATATTAGTAACTTTTGATAATTATAAAATGCTTTGAAGAGGCAAGCTGTTGATACAAATTAGAAAAAAATACTCACATTTATTTAGACTTCTTTATGACTTTTACAATTAGATGTTTGTCATCTTTTCTCTGAGTTTAATAAAATTGGAATACAAAGTTGTTTTTCTGTCTTTGTTTCCCCTCCTAGATACAGCACTGTTTGTTAGATGTCAGTTGCTTCCCCATAAAAGCAGTGTTATAAATTATATTGTTCTGCCCTTGAGCTATAGATACCTTTATCTCAGGACCTTGAGACTATCTTGGATAAAATTAATTTGAAGAACTTTATTTGCAGATATCCTGATTCCAGGGAATGTTGAATTTTAGACCATTAAACCAGTGTGCTGATTTTTTTTGTAGATTAGGACAAAAGCATTCTATTTAACAGATTAGCAATTATGAAAAATCTGTGTGTATTGGATTATATATTTTGTTTAGTTTTCATATTCATAGAGTATTTTAAACTACTTGTCTTGTGAAACAGCATTTCCAATCCTAGAGAAAAAAATACCAAAATCTAGAAATAATGGACATAAGGAAGACAATAATCCTCTTTCTACAAGCCAAAAGGAAAGAACCTAAGAGCAAACCTACATGCCACAGATTTGTGGCCGGTGTCATCAATTTTTACAAACTATAGTAATGAACATAAGACTGACATATAGTATAAGTAGCTTGTACCAACTCCATGACTTTAACAAATTGTATTACAGCAGTGCTTCATCCTCATAGCATAGCAAAAGAAAATGTGCATATGGCAGGAAGAGGGGAAAAAATATAGCAAATAGGATACCAAATCCTATATTTGGGGTATTAAGTTAGCACTTATTTGTAAGAGCTTAAAAGCAGACTCTGGCATCAATATATACCTAGAATTAGTTAGATCAGAGCTGTCCAACTACTGAAAAGCCAGGGGGCACATGCCATGCAGTGTGTGTTCCTCCACCCCAGCACACAACTGTGCTGAATGGGTCCTTCAGGGGGCTATTAGGCCCCCCCAAGCGTTAGGTGCCATGTATCCCCTTCCTATCCCGTTGTACCCTCACCCCACCCACAGTGGTAGAGACAAGAAGCAGAAGCTGAGGCAAAGCTCGGAGACCCGCACAGCAGTAACAGGAATGATAAGGGGAGCAGCACCCAGACTGGAACCCTGGGGGTCACAAGTTATCTTCTTTCAGGCTAGTTTCAGCCCATGGGCCACTAGTTAGACAGCCATTTGTTAGACAACTTTTGTTTATAATAGACTCAGATACACTTTTGACATGCTTTTCCATTACACAAAAATGATATTCACATTATGATATCGATATAATGTTTAAAAACAGTAAGGCTTGACATTAACTTTAGTAGACATGATAAATAATTAGGAAATGAAAGTAATTTAATATAATTATCCTTGCCTGCACGTAGAAGAAAAAGTTGATAGTTTTGTTAGTCAAATTTTTTGTGATTGCATTCTGTTAAATTAAAAGGTTTCAGGAAGGGAATATCAGATTGGTTTAGCTGTCCAAAATGGATAGTAAAGTATCTTGCATGAAAAGGCATTTTTTTTCTTTTTAACTGCTGTCTTAGCTAGTAATTACTTCAATTTACAGTCCTTGACAGAGTCATCTCAAACTGTTATGGTTTAAAGCTAAATTATCATTTATATCAAAATAAAATAATCAGACTCTATAAAGAAGTAATAGAGTATCTTTTTCAGTATTAACAGTTGCAATTTTGGAGATCAAAATAATTTAAGTTTGTATTCATTCTCATTTCAGAGATGTAAGAGCTGATAGTTCTCAATGTTTATCATTTGGTTTGGTGATGTTCAGTACTTACAAAAATCAAACTCTGGGGCAACAGACAAAAAATATCCCATTGGATGAGACCAATGAAATAATTATATTTCTAGGAATACATTCTTCAGAGAAATACTGAAAAACATTTCTAATGGAAAACTATGGAAGTACCGTATAACTGCCCTACTGCTTGTCTATTGTACACAAGATGGGGAATGGACAGTAAACTAATGGACCAAAGAGAAGATATCAGAAGTAGTTACTGACTACTGTTTTTTGTTCCATTTTTTCCCATGCCTGTCTTCTGCAGGCACTCTGCTTTGTGGTTCAGTGGTTGAATCCTTGTTTACCATGTGGGTTACCCAGGTTCAATTTCTGGATGTGCATATGACTACAGCCATCAAGGCACCAAATGTCCATACTCAGTCAGACCTTTGGATTTTGTCTCAATGGTCTAATGGGGGGATGGGAGGTCTGGGAAGCCGCCACTCCTCCATACTCCTGCCTAGGTGTACATGTTGAACATCTGGATAACATCTCACACATGCGCCATGTTCCAGAGGGATCAACAATTGCTTACTACTTCTTAAGGCATTGTGTAGTTCCATTCGAAAACAAGGACTGTAAGGACAGATACAAAGTGGTTCCTGTGAAAACTGTTGTTCTACTAGTGCTTGGTTGTTTCTTTCCCTTACCATTTTTCTCTGAGACTGTGTTCTTGACCATAGTGGTTGGGGTTTTTTTGGATTGTTTTTATTTTTCCACCCACTTAGTTTCTCTGAAGTATTTTGAGTAGAAATGTCATGTTTTATGTTAGGAATGTATAAAATATATGGATTCTGATGGTTTAAATATAGGGTTTATTGATCCTGGTGACAGTGAAGATGTGTTGGCAGGTTTTACATTACTTGTTTAGACAGGTAGTTATTCCATTTTATATTTCCTCATCAGGAAAGAGTTTGTTTCCTGTGATGATTTCAGTGATGTTAAGGCCCATTTTGAAAGCAGGTGAATGGGTATTGGGAAAATTTCTGTTGCTAATTCATATAAACTGTTACTGATTTTTGTTAAAACAGAAGAATTACATTTGAATTTACCTAATCATGCCATATTTTTTTTATAGTTTATGCTGTTTGGTCTGGAGTTAGCATAAATTCAAAGACAGATCCTGTTTTCCTTCCTCTCCCTATCTCCTTCCCTGTTCATCACATAGTCCTGACTTCTTGTATTTCACATTGCTTAAGAACTATCAATCTCCAATTTGTACATATAGACTATCATCACTAATTTATTTATTTAACTATTTTAAGACTCGTTACACGCTCAGTCTGTTGTAATTCTAAACAGTTCTGCATAATCTGTTTTACTTAAATTACTGTATTTTAAAATCAATAAACTAGTATGTGTCTCTTTAAGAAGGCAGCAAGGAGGTGTAAAGAAAGTGGGTATGATAAACTTATTTGCATGGGCTGAGTACAGATATTCAAGTTAGGGGGAGGTTAGATTGAATTAAAAATAGCCATCTGATCCAAGATAAGTCATGATGGGAGATAGAGGGAGTTTGGTGGGATGGGGAGACAGGCAGGCTCCAGTGAAGATGGGGGGCCTGCAGAGTGATTGGGGGGCAGGCAGGTACTGCGGGAGGGATTGGGGAATCAGGGGGGAGAGTGAGGTCCTCAGAGGAATTGGAGAGGCATGTGGAGGTCTGCAGGAGGGATTAGGGAGATTGGGAGGGCAGGCGGCATCTGCAGGAGGGATCAGGGGCAAGTAGTCTGTACGAGGGATCAGGAAATTTGGGGGCAGGTGACATCCCTGGGGGTGATTGGGGGGGCAGGTGGAATCCAGGGGGCTCACAGGGTCCACAGTGGGCTTGGCGGATGGGAGGACTCTCTTCCCCACCTCTTGGGGACAAGGGCTATTTTTAGGCCCCCAACCCCCAAATTAACAAACCCCCCTCCCTACCTAGTGAACCAACATCCTATCCCTCCTGCCCCACCCTGAACCCCAATTTAGTTTCTCAGCTCCCAGCACTGTCGAACACCAGTAAAACTGGCACTGGGAGTGGCTTGCCAGATGGAGGAGGGTTAGTAGGCTGTTGGCAGGGAGTTAAAAATAGCCCAGTGCCAGGGATGGGATAGGAAACGTGCAGCCCCAAGGCTGGGACCAGTGGCTGGGCTTTCCCAGGCCTGGACCTGTAGTGGGTACTGTATAGAAATTCAGGACAAATGAATCTAAAAATGGCCAACTTGATCTAAGTCAGGTATACGTCAGAGGTAGGATTAAATTAGATCAGGTCAGCCATTTTTAGACTGATCTAACTGTCCTGCACTTCAATACAGTTTACACTTAGATTCACCTAACTAGTGTAAGGCCCACACCTAGGTGAATTAGGTGAGTTTGGGTGGCTATTTTTAATGCAATCTAACCTCCCTGTGACCTCCCCAAATGCCTGTATGCAGCCTTAGTGAGAAGGCATATGAGGCAGATTTTTGTAGCTGAGGTGGATGGTATCAGAACACAAAATAGATCAAGGCAACAAGGGAAGATCATATAAAAAGTTGGGATAGGCGAAGATGTGTTAAGGTGGAAGGAGATTGTGCAAGATAGGAGGAGATGAAAGGCTGTAGTTAAGGCGGTTTTAGGCCCTTGAGGCCTCTGAGACCAGAGAGAAAGTACAGATTAAAAAAATAAATAAATGTTCACACATTAACAGGATAGTCATGAGTTCATGTGTGAAAAGAAGGGGAATTGATAGTTCAATGAAATTCCTATTTGTAAAAATGAAACAGTGTTTAACAGTGAATGTATTGAGTCAAGTTTTACTTAACTAATATTTATTAGTGAAACCAGAAATGAATAAGAACATAAAATAAATATGTAAGGAATTACAATCAGAATGTCTGATATTTTTGTAATTGTATACTAGGCATCCAGGATCAAAACAATCTGGGTCTATCAGGAAAATCTTAATGCTGGTACAGATGTTCAGAAGAAATTTATAGTTCAAATAGTCAGAAATAGATAGCTAATTTTTCCTGAAAAATATGTGCACACAGATAGCAAAGTGCATACAAAAACTAAATAAGAAAAAACATCCTTATCCAAATGTCAGATTATCAAAACTGTTTCTTTTCCCTGAATCTGAGATCTTTATAAAAAAAACAAGTTTCCTTCGTCTGATTCTGTAACCATCCAAAGATTTCAAATATCTTTTGACCTTAAAATATATATAAACAAGCCAGGCGATTATACACACAAAGAATTGTTCGTATATGATTAACTATTTTTTGTCTCCAAAGTCATATGTTTGAAAATCAATACAAAAATACCCTTTTAATAAGCAGACTGATATTTTATATGTGTAACCTAAATACCTCCACTTTGACAATTTTCACAAGCTACCATATCCTAATATCATTTTAAATTTGCTTACTAATTTGTGCAACTTGACTCATTGGTCATCCATTTTCTAGGAATATTAATGGCAACTGCTGTGGCAATTGCAGAGATGCTGTCACCTAATCAATGTAAATCCAGTAGAAAGTGGAATAACTGTTCTTTTCTGTTTCTTTGTTTCTAATAATATACATGAGATAAGCAGCAATCCAGAAAATCAGGGAGATACTTTCATGAGTAGCTAAATAATTTATATATAAAGAATTTGAATGCATCTTTGGGATTGACAATGCAAAATATTATAAAAAGTAGACAAATCTAAGATATATTTTAGATAGTATGACAGTTTTATATTTCCAGTGGAAGCTGTTAAAAAGTCAATGTCTAACCAATTACCAAGCTCCTATGTACAAGAGTACAGTATTCCCAGAGGTTGGACACAGATGTTGCCTATGTGCCACCATAAAAATGTTTATGTTGGCACAAAGGCCAAGCAAGCAGACGTCTATGTCCCTTGTCATGCCAAAAATTGTGGCAGCAACAATAGCTAGCATAAATTTTTGCTGGGATTTTTTTTTGTTTTGGGTTTTTTTTTTGGTGGATACATTTGTTTTGGGGCAAGAAATCCTAGATAGGCATGATCAGACCCGTGAAACCCCAGGACACCTGCCAGGTTTCCACATTTGCAAAGGCATTCTCAGCATTTCCTGGCACAGGACATGCATATTGCACAGCTGCATCATGACTCAGAGTGTGCCAATGTAAATGGGAGAACCCTGGGTTTCCTGGCAAGGGATCCCTCCAGAAGTGCATATTTCACTGACATGCCCCAACATGGGGCATGCCTCTACAAACAGGGGAACTCTGGGGGCACAACAGCATGATACACACACCTGGAAAATCCCTTGCCAGGAAATCCCTGAGTGTGCCTCTGTGGGTGGTGAAACCCAGAGTTTCCCCTTTTGCAGAGACATGTCCCAAGTGTTCTACAGGATGGGGGCCCTGCTTCTCCTTTGAGTGACAGGGGTCTGACCCTGCAGGACAATGGGCAATGTCTGTTTTACACAATGATGCAGATCATTTGGTGATGCCCTTTTATAACCATACACTTTGAATTGGAAGCACCTGCCATATTCCATATGTGGGGGCCGAGTATAAATGGAATGGGGCCGCACCGATGGAGTGGAATTAGGCACAAATTCTGGTTGAATTGAAAAGAACTTTAGTTACAAACTGGCGTACAGGGACTTGCGTCGATGCACACAGTGTAGGCATGCTCCGTACAGGTTACAAACAAAAGAAAGAAACCGGGTGGCACACCGATGTTTTCCAAGCATGCAGGGTGCGGGGTACATCGGGATGGTCGGCGACGGGGAGTGGTTGGTGGTTGATCAGGCCTCCAATTTTTCTCCAAGGTATACGAGGAACTTGTTCCCAACGTACACGCGGAGTTCTCCGACTTGGGCGGAAACTACCCAAGCTTTTATACGGCGAGTGAGCCAATTGCTAGCCGCCGGGTATGAATAATTTACAATGAGCCAATCGGCAGCATGCCTCCAAACAACGCAGCTGCTAGTTTTGGCGGGAGCTGATCACTGCACCAAGGCTTTTCCCGCCGTAGCGAGGCATCCCTTGCACCGAGTACTCACATCGTGCTAAGAATTCTGCTGTGTTGAGGCACTTTTAATTACTAAGTACAGACACCATATACCTTGGGGAAGTAACTGTTTAAATATAACTTTCTGTATTTAATAATCCATAGAAGTAGGTATCTGTCTGTCTCACATGACAATAGAATTACTCGGAGACAACAGGTCACTGAACATAATCCTCAACTGGAAGATAAAGCGAAGGTGGAGGGACCTCTCCTGGATGCAAAAGTCTGGGCAGCATGAATGGAGACAGTGAGCTGCCCACACCATAAAGTGTTGCGGATACATACATTTAAAACATATTAGATTAGAATGAGTGTTTCTATAAAAAAGTGATTAATTTTGTATGTTACTTTTAATCAATAATGTTAACCTTCTCCACTTCTACAGTACTACTTGTCTAGAAATGCTGGAATTACTGGTTTGTGTCTGTGTCATTCACAGATATTGGCTGACCTAGAAAACCATGCACTGTTTAAGGATGACTTGGAATGCCAGAAACTGATTTTGGAAGCCATGAAATATCATCTTTTACCAGAGAGAAGAACTCTAATGCAAAGTCCAAGGACGAAACCTAGAAAATCTACAGTTGGGACACTCTATGCTGTTGGAGGAATGGATAACAACAAAGGTATAGGATGATAATTTTTCTATAAACAGGTTATGTTTTGTATCTGTGACTGTATGTTTAGCTTAATATCAAATAGGGAAATAATTTTCTGTTCCAAGCTTTTGGAATCTACATCAAGCAAAGATAGCTCCTAAGACTTTTGGCTTATATTAACTCACAGAGGGAAAATATTCCTTTTTTTAACTAATGAAGAATATCTGCTTTCCAGTATGGGGAAAATAATTCAGGTTACTAAATTTATCCTCATAAATGACACTTAGACTCTGTGAATGTTATTGGGGAGTTCTCTTTAATTTAATCCTCAGAGTGAATTCTTACCTTTATAAATGCTGTCACACAAATGTTTTCTATTTCCATTTATGGGTTAAAATATTATTTCACCATTTAATAATGCTTTCCCATTTTTAATATAAAGTTATTAATCTATGATTAATGGATTCTTGTGGAGTCTAATCATGGAGGTTATAATTTCCTAAAACTATTTTAATTAAACATTTAATGTGGAAAATTTGGAAAACCAAATTTGGTTGGAGCAAAATATTCTGGGATTTTGGTGAATTCTTTAAGAATAGTACTTCTTTGTTTTTAAAATTGTCAAAGCAGTCAACATGATGTCCTGCTTTTCAAACCAAAGATATTGTTTCAATAAGAATTATTGTATAGAACCTGGCTGTGTTAGAGAGATGTTGTAGCCATGGATTATCCAAGAAAGAATGATTTCCTCGGGCAGTATCTTCTATTTGGCTAAATGCATAGTTTCATTTGAGATAAGCTTCCAAATGCTTGAAATACTTCTTCACTGCATTCTCCTTCTTCCATTCAAAAGCTTGTCTAACTGTATCCCAACTATGCAGATGGTCTAATAAATGATATCACCTGAAGAAATCAAGGGTCTTTCATTAGAGAACCTGTCATTTTTAGTTTAGAATTAGAGATGAGTTTTAAAAGTTCACTACAACAAACCCACACTATCTTCATCTTCCAGTAAATATTTAGGCTAAAAGAGTCTAAAATCAAAATATATAAAATTATTAACTTGAATCTAAAAATAAACAAGTTACAAACAATAAAAAGAGGATATAAATATAAGGAAAAAATAGAGTTCATTTTATTTTAGAAAGCAAAATCACTTTCACAAAATTTACATAACTTCAGGAGGATTGAAATATTTTTTGTTTTTCTTAAATAGCTGTACAGATGTTTATTTCATAGGTTATCTGTTAGAAGGAGGTGGAATTAAGAACATTATTTGCCCTTATATGTAAATTCACTGTCAACACAATGCAGATTCACAACATAATGGAACATTTTGGAAGTAATCTGGGCAATGCTTCATATAAAACACTATTGTAATGAAATGTATTAAATAAACCTGGGACAAATCTGAGTTGACAGTTTGAAAGAAGGTAAATCTTTTATGCCCCACATGATCTTCATGGAACATGTCTATGGTATGTTATTAATTAGATATTAAGCAAACAATTCCAATTAGAGCTATGAAGGATGTTGGAATGTACCATAGGATAGGATGGTATCTTTTAAGCTTTACCATAGGACAGCTTGTACCATAGGATGTACCATAGGATCCAAGCTTGTACCATAGGATAGGAAGGTATCTGGTAAGCTTTTAAAAAAGTAGAACATCTGGATGGCATTCCTCAGCTAATTAAGATCTCATTTTCAGGTTGTATGTATGTGTGTCCTTTCAACATCAGGTTTGTTTTGTCTCTTTAAATATATTAGAACTAATTTGGGCAGTGCCCCAGCTTCTGCTGTACAGTATTATCTTTTTTCTTTCTTTCTTTTGTTTTTGGTTATAAGGATATAATCTTAAATGTCACTGAATCCTGAGAACAAAAGTGAATCCTACAGCTTCCTCAATGCCAGGCAGTGGAGTGAGAATATAAGGATATATACTGGGAAACTACTGTTCTCTGGGGTCATATAACATTTAGTGGCTTTCCATTTTATTCTTAAGAGCAGTCCACCTACACAGCAGATGTGTGCCTGGTTGTGCATTATGATGTGTGCCTGATTGCATAATCAACTTGCAAGTATTATTGGGGCTTCCGCAGAACATTTTCCCATGAAAAGTTGTTTCAAGATTTTGCACATTGGGGAATATTAGAAGTTTTTATATTTCACAGTTAAGTTTCAAACAAGTGTAAAGGAGTTACATTTCCACTTCTCACTGAACTTTGGTGAGGATTTTAACCTAACTCCGGTAGTTGCCTTTGAAAATCTTAGCTTCATTGTTTTTAATAGTTTCATACATTTGCATGCAGATTGTGCATTAGAACATTCCTGTGTCTAGTTATAAACCCCACTAGTAGTATGCTGTATTGTTCTGCCTCTTTCTGAATCTCAGTGCATATGAGTGTACCCATACTCAACAAATGGTGTAATTTTGGGAAATTAAAGGACAAGGCTTAGTTTTATATATCTTGGCTGTGGAGAGGGTTATGGATTGGCATTTCTGGTCCAATTGGATTAAAAAAATGAGCTAGCTTATGTGCTTCCTCTTTAACTCCAAACTTTGTTTTATTTCTAAAAGCTCTTGTCTATAAATCCTCAGGTTTATCTACTTCCTCTAAAATTAAACAAGTCATATTGTTGCAATATCATTCTTTATTTTCCCTATCAACTTCAATTTTAACTTTTTCATTTCCTGTGAGCTGTGTTGGAGGGTCTCAATGGCAACATACTGCCTCTGACCCAGTGGCTTGGGGCCTTTGATTTAAACAAATGTTCGCGTTCTTTGGAGAAATGGTGTTGTCATTGGACCTTGTGTTGAGAGCAAATTCAGGCCTGGATCATGGAGCTCTCTGTTAAGCGGGTCAGCAGATGGCATCTACCTGACCCACCCTCTGCAGAGTGATGCCCACTACCTGCAGAGGCCCTGGAATAGAGTGCCGTGTGCACACCCACGTGCTGAGTGCAGAGCCTGAGTGTATGGGGTGCACTACCCATATAAAAGGGGGCTCTGATTGACAGGCCGGTGTGTGTGAGACTGGGTGTGTGGTGTGGCTGGACTGAGAGCTTGACTAAGAGGTCTGTGTGCATTTTTGGGGTGTGGAGAGGCTCCGAGAGATTGGAGGAAGGTGTTTGCTGAGGGAATTGGTGGTTGCATTGCTAGGGTGAGAGACTGGAGTGAGAGAAAGGATAGAGTGACTGGTTTCTTTGGCCGGTGCACTGTGGAGCCACACCATGCTAGATTTCAGTGACCTGTGGGGCTCCATCGATCTCCTCCCTCTGTTGCGGTGAACCTTCGCTGGAGGTAGATAGGGTCAGCTCCCCAGGTTTCTTTCCCCTTGGGTGTGTATATCACATAAAGCAGCGGCCCTCTACTTCCCATTGTAAGTATCACCCATTCCTTTTCTCCCTCACTCTTGTCCTGGTTGTGGGTTACTCCTTCTTGTTTGTGAGGGGAAGGTAAGCCCTACTGAGCAGTTGCCTGAGGAACAGACCACGGTCAGGAGACCAGAGGCAGGGACACGAGCCAAATAAAGTTTCCCCTCTCCCTCAATAAAGTCTACCTCATCCTTGAGTAAATATTATATTGTTGTATTGGTAACTTTATTATATTGGTAACAAATATTATATTTGTTGTATTGGTAATCAGTCATTATGGAAATCAGGTGCATATATGTGTTATGCATCTATTGTTTGTTGCAATTTAATAAACCATTTTATTCGTATACCTTTAGCAGTTCTCTTAGTGATTATTAATTAAAACCGGTGATAGATGTGGACAGCGTGAAGACCCACCATATCTTCCTGGGAAGAGATCCAAGAGGAAGCAGCTGTTTGGGCCTGTTTTTTAATTTGATTTAAAAGAGTGATCTTTCTCCACCAACACTTGAGCTTTATGATCTCAAAGTGAACAATTAGTCATGAGCACCTTAAGGATGTCAGAAACAGATCAGGGGAAGTTCAGAGTACTGCAGACAGATGATAAAGCACAGGTTTGTTTCAACATGGCAATAAGAACTTCTGTAGATAGGCCATTCATGGCAATGGAAGCTACCTCACAAAATTCTAGGTGTGGTGGAGGAGTCCTCTGCAGCCAGGTTCTCTGCCAGTGAGTTCAGGTTTTATTTATTCAAGTCTGGGTCAACTACCTGTGTTGGCTGCCTGGGGATATTGGATTCAGGCCACATGGGTCATTGATACTCAAATAGCTGTAGAATGTAGATCAGTAGAGGCGAACTTTCTTGGCAGGCATGCAACAATGCAATTCCTGATGCCATTCTGATTCCTTTCTCCTGCCCAATCTGTTGCTCTACTTTTTGCTCCCTGTCCTGTAATCCTTGCTCAATCTGTTGCTCTTTCTGCTTCCTGCCCAACTGTTGCTGTGCTACTTGTCCCCTCCCTATCTTCCATGTGCCACACACTGAGGCTGCTATTGCCACTTGTGGCATGGATTACACAAATTAGCCGACCCTTGTGTAGATTATGCTGCTTAATAAGAATCAGTTGCATGATATGAATGAGCTAATTTTAGTATCTATCTAGGTATGATCTATCTAGCTTTTTTAAAAGCAAGGGATTAAGTCATCTAAGTTGGGTGTGTGGAGCTGCACTATTATGTATTGAGTCAAATGTGTATTATCAACTTCTCTGGTGGTTCACATGTGGGGTTTGGATGAGGCAATCCTAAATGGGCAGGCTGATGTTCATCTGCCACTCTCTGGAAACCACAAAGCAGATATTAGAAATCATTATTGTAAATCTGTGTGAAAAGGAACTGGAAGTTAGTAGGAATTAATTATCATGACACAAACATTTTTGGGGAGTACAAGGATACCCATAGACTAGTATAATGGAGAGTTTCCAGATTAGCAAGGTCCACAGATATGCACTGAAAAGCTGGGTAATGACCACCAAAAATTTATACTGAATCTTTGAGGGTTTTTTTAATTTCACCAAATATATTTTTATCACACATTTAGGAGAAAGTTGACACCCTCTGGTTATCCTCCTAGCAATGGGGAGGAGGCAGCCAAGCTCATTGCTGGCATTTTTTGGTGGCAAATATCAAGAGAAGATACTCATTATCACTTCATAGTACTCATTCTGTTCCCTGATAAATGAAAGTTAAAACTGAGTTAAGGGATACTATCCCCTTTCTCAATGGGGGTGGGAATCCTACTGTCTGGGTCAGTGGAGAAACACTAGCCCTCTCTAGCTGCTCAGCCCTTCTATTTAGGTTTAATAGGAGCCCCAGCAGTAGGAGGGATGGCAGCAACCCTCAGATCAGTGGAAATAAGCTAAACTATTGCATGAGCTATTGCTAGATATTTCCTAAATGCATTAATTTAATAAAATTATGGTCTTATTGGAATGAGAAAAAAAGGGCAAGATGGGACTTCAGGAACCTGTTCAAAGCAGAATTATCTCTGTCTAAACTATCCCATAAAAATATTGATATAACTTCATCTTAAAACTTCTAGTGATTGAAACTCTACAACCACTGACAATAATTTGTTTCAATGCTTAACTCCTCTCAGTCCCCTGGCAGACATTCAGTTAAAGGGGTTAGGATAGGATCTGAACCCTGATCCCCAAAATTGCATCTCCTGCCACGTTACATGTATAAGGCAGGAGGCATGACTGGAATCGAGGATTAGGTCCCAATCACACCCTATTGCTTCCACTCTACCAGCAGGTAACAAGCCAGGTTCCTGATGCACCCAGCTTGAAGCACCAGTCAGCTGACTGGCACTCCCAGCCTCGGAAGGTGTACTGGAGGCAAAGGCTCAAATGTGCCCCTGAACCTAGGAGCATGGAGTGGCCTCAGGAGTGCATTGGAGTTAAAGACTCTGGTGTACTCTCAGGGCTAGAAGCCCCAATCAGCTGATCACCCTTGTTGTGTCCTGAGTTCAGTTCACTGAGGCAGAAGCCACTTTTACAAAGAGGTTTCTTTATTCCTTCTAACAACACACACACTGAGCCATCAGACTCTGTTCTCCAGCTCTATCTCTCTGCCTATCTCTTAAAGGTATACAATCCTCACATCTCTCCTTTCCAAGTAAAGTCATAAGCCATTTAAGTAATAACTATATATCTATTTTAGATATAGATATAGATACATAGATATATAGAGAAATATACACACACACACAATAATTCAAAATGTTAATAAACTACCAATTTTTAATCAGTTTCTTGCAGTGTCCTCAGTCTTTCAGATCAACAAGGCATTACATTAGTCTCTGCATCATCTTAATTGGTCCAGGCTATAGTCTCTGCATTTTTCCCTTGGCCTCATTCTAGTCTCCTCCATGTCCTTCTCCACTTTGGACAGTTCCTGGATGTGCTGAAGGTGCTTCCTATTTCTTCTGTAGGTGTTTCCTTCATTTGGCTCCACTTCATAGGATCTAGGAGCTACCTCCCAAGTGACAACTGTTTTCTCTACCCATGTATGCGGCACATGTACCCTGCCTTGGAGTAGCGTCTTGGAGTACATGAGAGTACCCTATTTCTAGTGCTAGTGACTCCTTATCATAATAAAGATTTTGTTTATAGTTATCATGGATCATATAAGAATTTATGTCAGGTTTTTTGTTTCTTAGCAGTGGTTACCAAATTAGACATTCTTGTTCTAAATTTCCTGTTAAATAAAAGATCATTTGGCAAAAGTCCATGTTTCAAAGGAGATGGTCTATAATTTAGTGATGCCAGATAAGGATCTGTGTGAGAGTCCTCTGCTTTCCTTAGCAGCCTTTTTACTATTTTGATAGCATTTTATATAAATCCATTAGACTGTGGACATCTTGGTTTAAAAGTAATGTGTAAACCTACATTCCTTTGCAAAGCACTTGAACTCATATCCATCAAACTGAGGTCCATTGTCAGACCTGACCTGCACGTGGTATGCCATGTATGACAAAGAAAGGTTGTATGTTTTCTGTTACATGCTTCAAAGCACTTTTCTCCAGTCTTGCTACTTCTGGATAGTGAGAGTAAAAGTCTAGAATCAATACATACTTATATAGTACTGCTGATGCCTTATGATCACCACATTTGTGAATAGATCTTTGGACCAGGGGTCAGCTCTTCCTCTACTTCCACTACTATTGGATGTTTTGCTTGACTATATCTGTATTTTTGTGGGGTTGAACATGCATAATATACTGTTTTAATATCCATACTTATTTGTGGCCAGTACAGTGTTTTTCTAGCCCTGCTTTTGCATTTCTTTATACCCAAGTGTCCTTCATGTATCCTTGGTAACATATCCAATGTAATACTTCAGGAACAATAAGCCTGTCATTTCTAAACAGGAGCCCATATTTTACTGACAGCTCTGCTTCAAATTGGTGATAAGGACTGGGTATGTACCTTGCAGGCCATTCTGCATTAATGGCTTGTATTACTATTTGTAAAGCCAATTCTTGTACCATGACATCTGGAAGTACAGTTCATATTTTATCAGAAACTGGGCACATTTTCTGTAACAAATTGACATGAACAATGTCTAACTGTGGGTTTGATTCTATTTCTGTTCTGTCAAAAGCTTTAGACACAATATCCATCACTACTAATATTAATATGTTAATGTCCCCATATTAAAATATTATATATATACTCTTTGGCACCTTCAACACCATCAAATATGTGTTTTATATATTAATGAGACATATATATATATATAAAACATATATATAACCCTTTTGGGTTACCTTTTGGTGCTAAATGTACCCCTAAAGGTAATCTGCACAAGCAGAATCTTTTGTATGGAGTGTTGAACCTTGCAGAAAAGTCTGCTGAGTTTCTCTAACAGAACCTGCCCAAACCCAGCTGATGTATCTAATGTAGAGAAATATGTTGATTGTGACATCTCTCCAAACATATCTTTTCTCTGGGAGTGGGTAAATGTTCTCTTTTTACATATTTATTTAGTTATTTCGGATCTAGACAAAGCCAAAAAGTTTCCATCTTTTTTATACACCAATACTAACAAATTAACCTACTTTGTCAGGTTGTCTGTTTTCTCATTAATATCTTGAGCAATCATCTTGTGTAGTTCAGTTTACAGACTTCAGCATTTAGCTAAAATAAGCTTTCTGGGACCATGTATTGTAGGAGTATAGAGTTCAGACAACTCAATCTTATAGTTTTTGTTCAGCTTCCCAAGCCCCTCAAATACATCCTGAGATGTATCTTCAATTTTACAATGTTACAATGTCCCTCAATGGTATATATTCTCTGAATAGGACCTCGTGTTTGACAGGTCTTTAGCCCTAATATAGCCCTAATATAGATACATGTTTTCCTAGCACACCCATGAACTGAATTTTTTCTTTACTATTTTTTGTCTTGTGTCTTTTTAGCACATGTGCCAATAGCAGGAATTAGCTCCCCACTGTATTTTTCAGACCTTTACAATGTAATCTGGTATAACACTGGCTCATGCACCATTGTCCAGTTAAATGTTCCAGGAGTTTTATTTGATTACAGCATGATATTCCAGTCTTCTATTGATATTGTATCTCAGGGGCAGGCAATTATTTCAACTGGTGGGCCACTTAATGAATTTTGGTGAGCTGTCGAGTGCTGCACACAAAATCTTTCAGAATATATCATTTTAACAAATTATAGATAAAAAATACCATACACTAAACATCAAACATCTACTATAACATATTTTAATTTTATTTTAAAATACTTTTTTTGCCCTAATTTATGGGGGTGGAGATTGAGTAGTGTATATAGAGGTGATTACGTACTAGCTCAAAATAAAGTCTTACATGTGTATATTGTATGTGGGAGTTGTGGGGGGTGTTGGGAGTGTGTATGAGGGGATGTGGGGGGTGTAAGTGCATGTGTGTGGGAGGGTGCCCATGCACTAGGTCCTGAAAGCCAGCTGGGAGTAGGGGAAGGAGGGAATAGGGACAGGGGGTGCATACAGCAGACCTTGCCCAGGCAATGCAGTACAGGTGTAGATGCAGATGCAGTCTGACCTCGCATCTGGCCCATAGCTACCCACTCAATGCTCCGCATCAGGCTGAGCCCTGCCTGTTCCTGCCCAGGGCAACCCATACCACACTCCTGCACACACCCACCTGATACCCGCTGATGACCTGGCACCTGCTAGCACCTACAGTTTCCCAGCAGGGCTGCCCCACTGCTGCTGCAGCCACCTGCATGCTGTTCAGCTTCTCCCACCTCCAATAGTTCCTCCTCCTTCTATTGTACCACTTTGGGTAGTAGGTGCCCAGCCTCAGGAAGGTATCCTTGGTACCAAATGCCCAGAATGCAGAAGGGAAGCTGCAATTGGGTGGCTCCTACCTCAGCACACAAGGTTTCAGCTCTCCTGGCCACCTTCCACACACTTGGCCACCTACAGGTGGATGCTTATTACAGCAGGCAGGTGAAGTGGCTCTAAGGTGGCTGGGGAGCCCTGTGCATGGCGGCAGGAGCCACCTAGGTACAGCTTTTCCCCCACCTGCCTGGGCATGTGGTAGCCGACATGTGTCTGCATAGCTGCTGCCACTTCCCTGTACTACCTACTGTCTGGAGCTGTGGAACAGGAGCAGAAGGAGGAAGAGGAGGAGCTGCTGGAGGCAGGGGAAGCCAAGCAGTACCTAGGTGGCTGCACCCTTGCCAGGAAGCTGTGCATGCTGCCCAAGGCCGGAGTGGTGCCATGGGCAGGCGCAGGCAGGGAACATGATGCAGACTGCCCCAGCTGGGAGCTGGCAGGGCTCAGCCCCATGTGGAGTGCTGCAGGCAGGATCCAATCAATTGGCATGGTGAATCTGGCGCACAGGCCATATTTTGCCCACCTTCGTTGTATCTTGTACTAGTCCTGGATACAGCTCCTCTTCATTGCTGCTTGCAAAGTTGCAATTCACATTGCTGTGCATTGCTTGCACACTCTGTTCCTTCCTCTGTCTGCAATCCTTTCCTCTGCACTGTCTTACAAAATGGTTTAATCTGTTACAATTGTCAAAGCATTTTCCACAGGACAGTGGATCTTAATGCTGCTTTTCTTAAGCTTTTCCTGAGGGCATTTTTCAATCTTCCCCTTGCAATATCTGTCTTGTCTCTGTTCTTTTCTGGAAGGGTTTATTATTCCACCATCAGCAACTTCGGCATCTGGCTTTTCTTCCAAAGGCTTCATTCTAGTCTGGATTATCCTTGCTGCTTTGCATTTGCTGATTGCTTTTTCTAGTTTGAAGTTGGGATCCCTGAGCTGTCTTTTCCTGAGCTGCATGTCTCTGATCCCTATTAATATCTGATCTCTGATCATGGCATCTGTGAGTTCTCCGAGCTTGCAGGACTGACTCAGCAGTCTGAAAGATTTTTTCAAATTCCCCGACAGATTTTACATCATTTTGTGACCCCATGTGGAACTGATATATTTCAAAAGTCTCATTTCTTTTTTTGGAGTGCAATACTCTTTAAACTTTTTGAGCAGTCTTATAATCAGCCAGCTCTGCTTGGCTCAGCTGCAGACTGTTGGATATACCCAGCATCTCAGCACCTGCTATATTCAGAAAAGTAGCTCCCTTTTGGTCACTTGGCTTCTCAGTATCTCCACTTGCCCTCATGTAAAGCCTGAATTGTTGTTCAAACCTCTTCCAGTTCTCTGCTACATGGCT
>NW_005842926.1:568099-574116 GCF_000455745.1 Alligator sinensis
TCTTTCCCTCCCCCACCCTTCCGCTTAAAGTTCACTTCATGTAATGCAGTGATTTGTTTTCAACCACTTCTGGTATGATGTTGTGTTATTGGTTCAGCTCATTGAGGCAGGAGCCACTATTACAAAGAGGTTTCTATATACCTGCTAACAGCAAAATGCAATATCTTTCATGTTTCAGGCTTGAGTGTAGGTTGTAGCTGTATTGGTTGATCGACTCAAATAGATGGAAAAATTCTTAGCAAGTTTTCGGGCACAAACACCTTTTGTCAGGCTGAGGAAGCATCTGCAGATGGTCTGTGCTCTTTCTGGACAGAGTGGTAAAGCAGTCAGAGGCCAGTATGTATGCAAGATTTATATATTTACATTTTAACTGACTGGCTTTCTTGTATATGTACTGGCCTCTGTCTGCTTTGCCACTCCATCCAGGAAGAGCACAGACCATCTGCAGATGCTTCCTCAGCCTGACAAAAGGTGTTTGTGCCCGAAAACTTGCTAAGAATTTTTCCATCTATTTGAGTTGGTCTAATAAAATATATCAGATTTACCCAAAGAACCTTGTCTGCTAACAACAATACACACACCCATGAGACTTTCTTCTCTGTCTCTGTCTCTCCACCTACCTCTTAAAAGTGGAGAGACCTATACAATCCTTACAGACATGGTTACATATTCAATTTTAAAGCATGATGGGAACCAGCCACAAATTTGTCACACATTTTGTGTATAATGTTGTGGCTTTATCCATTGGTTTGTTCATCAAGATGCAGGTATTTGAAAAAAAGATTTTTTTTTTTTAAGTTTAAGCTTTAGGGAAGAGAAAGGATGTGAAAATGCATGTTAACTGCATATGTATTGATGGGAGGTACTGCAAGTATAGGGGGAAAAATAGAGGAGGAATTTTGAGATATACTTCTCATTGTTCTTCATTTTGCCCAAGTATCATTTATGTGTTTATGATGGTTCACATTTGGTAACATAAACCTCTTTATCGTCAAAGAAAACCGTGGAAACTGCAGAAGCTTGATGCATGTTGATTCAATATCTTTGAATAATAATTTAATTCTCCTTTTGGGCAAAGTGTATCTGTTCCCTCTGCAATTAAAAACACAGTAGTAAAAATAAATCAATGACAGTTTTGAGATGACCTTTTGTCTCTCATCCTCATTAGCTATTAGACAGTGGACTTTGATTATGTGTGTTTAGGATATGGGATGTAAATCTACAGCAACTATACTGGCATTTCCCTCCTTTATGAGTGATGTTTTGGATCATTCCAAACATGTCAATTTATTGTCATATATGCTATAATCTGTGCCTTCTCAGATATTAATGGTTTGCAGGCCTCCCAGCTGCTCCAAACATATAATCCTCAGAGCCTGGATGTCAAAAACTCCTATATGTACCATGAGGATAACATTAAGCATGGTTAAGGTATAACTGAAGGCCTATATTATACAGAGCTCTTTCCACTTTTGTTTCAGAACCATGTGAAAAATAATGGGAGGGTCATTAGGAAAAGTAAATTTGGAGAGCAAGTTTTGTTTTGTACAATTCCTGTGAGATTACAGAGTGCCTCTTATCCTTTAGCCACAGGATGATGCTATCAGTGTATTCCCATCAACCATTTATGTGGAAGTCATGCTGATCTTTTGTTCCATTTTCTTCATGAAAATATTTGAATAACCTGGTGCACTCTTTATTCCCAAAGATGTGCTTGACAATGCCAGCTGTATCTTTCAACAAAAATGAAACTATTACGTGGAAGAATGAGGCAGGCTAAACAAGTTAACAAACTGGTAGCTAATGTATTCGCTTTAATATTATGATTTTTTTTTTTAAGATTATGCAGTGCATTGTTTAGGAATAGTCTACTTTCTATGATAAGCTAACTATATTTTTGAAATCTCTATGCTAATGATTTTCTTTCCCATAAAATGGCACATTAAACCTTATTGCCAAGTGACTGACATCATGACTCATGCAATAAGGCAGTGTCAATACAGAATAGCAATAACTGTTAGAATCAAAAGGAGCAAATTTAGGTCATTTTCTTATTTTACTTCTCTCCAGTGTACAAAACCTCAATTGAAACCCTCATTTTCTCAAACTTTTAATATAAAAGAAAGCTTGGTTCTGAATTTGAATGACTCATGCATGTAACAAATTGAGAAACAAATGATTGACTCTCCATGAAAATTTAAATTCATTATTATTCAGTGGAGACATGCATAGGACCAAATTCACACTATCCATACAATAATCACACTCATTGTGCATATCAGTGTAGCCGGTTTTAGGTACAAAATAATCTACAGAATTGTCCAGACACATATGAAAAGGAGGATGTATGGTTAATTAAAATTGGTCTGAGTTTCTCTCCTGACACACCTTACATCTATTGTGAAATTAACTGGTGAACTGCACAATAAATTGAGACATGCTATCTCTGCAAAGTAATTATAACAATAAAAAATGGCTGAGCTATAAATGTGTTACTTGAAAAGTATAGAACCTTTTTATATCTGGCTTCTATCAAGCTATCATTTGAACATGTAGCATGTCAAAGGTGAAAGTATTTGTCTAGGTCCTCCAGTCTTCCAGAGCTGACTGCTCTCTGCCACCACCTTCCACTCCCCGTTCATATCAGGGTCCTCTATGACCCATGCCTAAATCTGCTGCCTCTGGGGAATTAGCAAGAGATGTCATCATGACTCTCTGCCCCTCCTCTCTTTCTTCAACTAGCAGTCAAGTCCACCTTTTTAAGAAGCCATTAGAACCTCTCTGTAAAACCCTAAGTGTAAACAAACACCCAAGTGACATGCTTCATTTGTCTAATAGAGGAGGGGATGGGGGAGGGAATTTATTCAGGGCAGACACAAAAGCTAGCTTATAGGCCATGTCCAGATGAGTGTGGATGCTTCTTTCCCCATTTGTTTCACCTGGTGCCACTGCTACTTGTCCCCAGGGAATGCCCATGCCATGCATGCTCTGGCACGTGGCAAGTTGCCCCAGGTGAAGTAAGGGAGGCTGGGGCCAGCAACTGTGCTGACTCTAGTAGCCTTATCTAGGATCTTGGGAGCCTTCCAGGGTGGCAGCTGCAGCAGGAAGCCTGCTTGGCAGTTGGAGTATGGCTCTGGCTGGTCAGGCTCCCGTTCTGTGCAGCGTGCACTGCTGCCATCTGTATTTTTTTAACATTGGTATTTTTTTACCCTGGGATCTCTCGTGGTCAGTCCCTCCACCTGAACTGCAAGGTAGCAGTGCAGGAAACACCCTTATGTGTTGGGTGTACCACCACAGATGGGCTGCAGTGCCACATCTGTGCTTGTCCAGATGCAGCCATAATGTACCTGAAGAGCTTGAGCCCTACAGCTCCTCCAGCCCTTCACATTGGTCTCCCCAGATCTTTACAAGGGCTGAGGTAACATCTCCTTCAACCACAGGGAGCCCAGACTTATTCCCAGCACAGCTGTAGAGAGGTGACACACTGGCACAGCAAGTTGGGCAGGATCCTGTTTTACCCTTTGGATATCTTGGTCTTTGAATGTGAAGCAGGTCATATGGCGTGACAGTTCCAACTGAGTGATATTGCCTGTTTCTTGTTGGAAAGTTGGCTAGGGTAGCATGTGTAATTTCTTTAGAAGAATGAAGAACACTGCCTTTTACAGAAGTCTTCAAATCCTAAATAAAAAATATATAATATACAAAATATATGACATAAAAATATGTGATATACAAGAGAAAACTATGACTTATTATATCAACTATAACACTGTAAAAACAGTATTGGGGAAGTATATTTAAGAGAAGAGAAGATCATTATAAATAATTGAAAACTGTTTTAAGAAAGGAAGAATACTGGTGCATCTCTCAGTTGTTTTAAATTGTCTCAGATAGAATAACAAGGAGCTGTATAAGCTGAAGATAGAAAAAAGTAATAATGTCAGAGGAATCGTGATTGAACAGCCTAGATATATATTACCCTTAGAATCAAAAGCCTGGGTTATCTCAGTCTTTAGTGAATCACAGGCTTGAAGGGAACACAAGGAATGACAAACTTAAAAATAACTCAGGCAAGAAACTCTCCTAGAAAAAGCAGATAGGCTTGTAACAGAGAGAGATAAAAATTGATCTACTGAAACAATTATTTCAAAAGTGTCGTTTTCACTTATTCTGTTGATTAAACATAAAAAGTATGAACAAAATTACTTTCTGATGGGCAAGAAGATAACAAGCATTATCAGTGTATATTAAACCAAGTTACAGTATATTAATACCATTTTTCAGGACCAGTATAAAAGGATCTTATTACAAATGCTGCTCTCTGTGCTTGGGGTAAAATCTTGAGGTCATTCACTTTTTATTCTGATCTTATGCACCAAACTCTCATAGGCAGTATTCTGCCTTTTTGTAACAATATACACTTGTTTAAAATAATATATTTTTCTTGGCAAATATGTTTGTCTCCATAGTAATATTGCTGTTGATTTTTTTTATCTGGAGCAACAACTTAAAGACAGTGTTCTGCTTTTAGATTTTAAATTCTTTTAAGTCCATTTCTTTTTTCATTTTTCTACATATGACATACATTCCACTCAGAACTTTTTATTTTCACTTTAAGCTTCTCTTCAACTCTGTGTAGATATATTGTATAAACAATAGAAATGTAAATATTGCCTATCTTCCCATGCTAGTAAACCTTTTCAAGGCTAATGTGACTACATGTCTAAAGTTACTTGTCTGCACAAGTGTTTGAAAGTCTGTGGTCTACATCCTTTTAATTACGGTTTATTTTTTCTCTTTGCTCACCATGCCTGCTAAGACCACACCTTGAAATTATATTTTGTTCATACGAACTTCAGTGGCAGCTTCTCTAAAAATGTGTTAGGACTTCCCAGTTTACTTCATAATGTGTTTTTTTTCAAGCTATAATCATCACAAATCATATGCCCATCAGGTGCATAAGCCTATTTTGGTTTATGGGTATTTCCCTCTTCCTGGTCCCTTTTTTTTCCTGCTATATGTGTTAGGGTGTTTCTAAGCCTCCTCAGAGATATTGGGTGTTGGCTATAGCTAAGGTTGGGGACTTCAACTGTGGTGTTCCCATTCTTCTGCTAGGAGCAAAGTCAGAGTTTCCTGACTACAGGGCATTGCCCCTGTTCTCAGACAGATCCCCATATTTGGGGTCAGGAAGGAATTTTACCCCATGGTCAAATTGGTATGGACTGTGAGGGTTTTGTAATGAAGTACATAGCCTTCTACCTGGGACCTCAAGAGCAGGGATCCTGGTTTTCTCTGATTTAAAAAATTCTCCAGGAGACCAGCGAGGGCACCTATGCAGACCTCGACCCCAACATAGGGAGGGGTCTGAACCTCAAGCCATGGTTAAGGGGGAGGTTTTCAGAGGCATCCCCATACCAGCCTCTGGGTGTAGGAATGGCTATTCCTGCTAGGACAGGGTTAATTTCAAAAGCTAAAGCTAAGGGAATGAAAAAAAATGTTGTGTATATTAAAGGTAAATGTTTGGGAATGTAGTCATAAAAACTGAAAGGAGAGGGTGAGTGCATGGAGTGGGTGGTGGAAAGGGGAGGAGTGAAAAGACTCAGGGGTGGTGCTTATGGAGGCTAGGAATAAAACAGAAAAAAAGAAAAAAAGGGGGGGGATTAAGAACACCCCTCAAAAGGCAAGTTATAGAAAAAGATAACTCCCCACAACAAACAAGCAAAAAAGAAAGAAAGAAAGAAAAAGAAACAGTAAGAAAAATACTGTGAAGTAGCAATTTGCAGGGAAAGAAACTGGAAGTAGAGTGGGAGGGGACAGAGAGCAGAGAAAAAGAAGAAAAAACACTGTGAAAGTGCAAGAAAAAATGAGAAAGGGGAATAAACAGAAGCAAGAGACCTTTAGACAGGTGGGACTCAGAAAACAAAAGAGATAGGAAGCCAGGGAATCTTACCCTCAGGATCACCCCATGCAGTTCCAAGCAAGCCTGGTCCAAAGCGGAAGGAAGGACTTTGACTTTT
>NW_005842927.1:0-2638 GCF_000455745.1 Alligator sinensis
ACCCTAGTTACTATGAAACTATGAAACTATGAAATACCAGGTGGGAGAGAACAGAGAGCCCAGAGCTGCCAGCACTCCCCAACCAACCCAGGGGGTTGCTTCTCAGGCTTCAGGAGACCAATCCTGCATGCCTCAGGAGTTCCCCTGCAAGTTCAAGTCCCTGAAGCCCCAGGAGTACCTGCTTGCTAGGCCTGTGCGAAGCAGCTAGTATTCGCTTTGGATTTGGATTCGCCAGATTTGGAGGACAGTGATTCAATTCGGTGATTTGAATAGATTCAGCCAAATCTCCAAATCACAAAGGCCCGTCCCCCACCTTCTCTCCCAGCCCTGGCAATAGTAGCCCCTCCCGCCCCAGCTCCCAACACTTTGAAACAAAAGCCCCAACTCACTGGGTGCTGCTGGGCAGGGAGTGATCCCCACACCCCCCTCCGCCCTTGCTCTGTGGGGGGATCCCTCTGGCCCCCCCTGTGCTGTCCCAGCCCCCTGCTCATGGCTGCCCCGTCTGCCCCAGCACTGGCTCTTTAAGAAAACAAACAAACAAACAAACAAACCCCAAACTCACCGGTTCCTGCCCAGGGGGCAATTACCGCTGCCACCCACTGCCCTGCACCATGTGGGGGGCTCTTCCACAAGCCCCCTGAAGCCCTGAGGCTGCTGCAGGACCTGGTGAGCCCGGGGGTTTTATGGGAGGGGTTCGTAAAGGCCCAGAGCTGGGGCGGGCGGAGCAGCCATGGGGGGAGCTGGGGGGGTTGGGGATCTCATGGCAGAGTCCCCCATGCAGCATGGGGCAGTGGGGGGGCAGCAGGGATCTCCCCCCTGCCAGGAAACAGCTGGGGAGTTGGGCGGAGCAGCCATGGGGGGAGCTGGGGGGGTTGGGGATCTCATGGCAGAGTCCCCCATGCAGCATGGGGCAGTGGGGGGGCAGCAGGGATCTCCCCCCTGCCAGGCAACAGCTGGTGAGTTGGGGCTTTTTTTTAAAAAGCACCAGGAGCTGGGGCAGGCAGGGCAGCCAAGGGCAGGGGTCAGAGGGAGCTGGGGGAGCAGGCAGGGCATGGGGTGTGACGCGGGACCATGATCGCCTCCCCTTCCTTCAGCACCCCCCCCCCCTCTGGCCGCTACTTACCAGCTCTGAGTCCAGCTCCAGCTCCCTGGTGCAGCGGGCAGGGGCTGCCCGGATCATCGAAGCTCTCCAAATTTTTTCTGAATTGATTCAGAGAGCTTTGAATCAATTTGCACCTTTTTATTGATCCCCTGATTCAATTTGGATTTGGAGATTCGACCATCAAATTGGGCTGAATCTCATCCAAATCTAATCAACACCCAAAGCTTCACACAGCCCTACTGCCTGGGTTACCCTGCTTGCTGAGTCAAATCTCATGGGATTTCCTCAGTGCTCTTACTGTGCTGCCATGCCCCAACTCAGGACACATCAGTAAATGGGTGAACCGTGGAGAACCACATTAACGGGTGCTCCCATGGTCTTCAGGGGCCCAGTCCTACATGCCCTGGGGGGATTCCCAGGACACATGAATTATGCTGCCGTATTCCAACTCAGGATGTGGTCTCAAGTACAGACGGAGGAATCCTCATGAGAGTTTCCCCTCCATGTTTATCAATATGCACCAAGGGAATCCTGCAGGGATATGTATTTCCCACTGCTATACTCCATGTTGGGGGTTCCTCTCTCCACACCTGCAGACATGCACTTTGGGTTGGGACACACTGATGTGATACACAAGCTCCAGTAATCTGTTGCAGGGGATTCCCAGGTCACAGCATGCAGGATCACTGTCCCACAGGATCAGGCCCCTGAAGCACCAGGAGTGGCAGGGGCCTGACCCTGCAGAACAACAGTGACTCCTGGTTTTTTTGATCAGTTGGATGAGCTGTGCTAGGACACATCCCAAAGCAGCTGATGCTGCAAAAAAAATGACATCTGGTTTTAGCCAGAGAATGTTCTTGAACGTCTGTGTGGTATAAACAAGCATATATTATCTGAAGAATACATTAGAGTAACAATAAATGGCAGTGTATAGACTATATCAGTGTTAGTGTATTGTAGATTGATTCCAAGGTCTACCAAAGTTAATAGCTTCTCCAAAACAGCTCACTCACGAATCATAATTATTTCCTAGTTGAACATAAGATACCTTTGTACGGAAGCCATAACTGGAAGGAAAATTTCAACCTAGAATTCCATTTCTCCAGGAAAAGAGGAAATAACATGCATGCATATATATATATATATTGTTACATCTCAGCTCTGTGTTCTTGGGCAACCCTGGCACAGGATGCAGTCTGTCTGACTCACAAAGAACTCACCCCGCCCCCCTCTACATAAATGAAACTGATTCAGATGCAGTGAGAGACACACCTAAGACCCTCCAGATAAGGGTGACAAGAGTGAATCAACTGCCCTAGGTCTCATTTGCATCCGAGATGGAACCAAATGACCATTCATTTACATGAGAGATGGAGAACAGCAAGCCTGAAGCAGAGACTGCAGTGAATTCTGGGACCAGAGAAGCAGGGGAGCACGGCATGATGGGGAATCTGTGCTCCAAATGTTAATCAACCCATGTTCACACACACCCAGCCCAGCATTTATCAGACCAGTTCTAATCTGGATTTACTAAGG
>NW_005842927.1:4156-16229 GCF_000455745.1 Alligator sinensis
AGAGAGAGAGAGAGAGGAAGCCTGATGGATATTTAGTGAACCCTTGTGGTGGTATTTTGTGACTATAAACAATATTTGTTTTCCCTGAATTGTCATGTCTAGTTATTGCTTCTATTCTACTTCAAATCATTTTTTTACCCAGAGTTCCTTATGACAATCTTGAATTTACTAAACAAATATTCAGGACTGAGCTTATTTTATGAGCAAGATAAACAATAAGAAAAAATAATACCTCCCACCATTCTTCAGATTTTTATACTTGGGCACTGACCAAAATAAAACACACAAGCCAGCTAC
The DNA here is from genome assembly GCF_000455745.1 of Alligator sinensis. Classification (NCBI taxonomy): domain Eukaryota; kingdom Metazoa; phylum Chordata; order Crocodylia; family Alligatoridae; genus Alligator; species Alligator sinensis. The sequence continues at coordinate 4,454 of NW_005842927.1, forward strand.
ACAGTGGATGAATTTGGCAAAGAATTAATATATCTATATGTTTTCTAATTTCTTATCTCCTCCATTTCTCTCTCTCATACTTTAAGTATAAAATATCAAAGTATACATTTTTCATGAAATACAAAAGTGAAGAGATGTAGAAGACAGACCACATATAGTTATAACGGTTAGTATGTTCCCTCAGTGAAGAGCATCAAATTAATTGCACACTTACTACTTGGGGGCTGGGAAAACACAGAGCTATTGGAATATGATACTAATACTTATATTGAAGTTTGTTCAACTTTCACCAGTATTCATTTTACAAACATAAATGTACTTTGAGCTCTTCGATAGATATGCGAATGAAGAATTCATAAGAAGAAATTTTCTTATCCACAGTTACCCGTAAATGGAGGAACTCCTATTCCTATGTAGTGTCTCACTGATAGCAGTAGAGTCTTTGAAATATTCCTTTGAATTCATTGGGCCACCATGAAGACACAAGTGTTTGCTTCTGCAAAGCCCACTTCAGGTTTGGGATCTACTATGTTGAACATAGACTGTATAAAAAGAGGCATAGTTGTCATGACCTAAGCAGGGCTCAGTGCAGATGCAGAGTTTCACTCAAACAGAGTCACTAGAGGTATTTAGACCTATGTACTTTAGTTCTACAGTCCAAAAATGAACTTAAAAAGAACCCACATAAGACCATTCATAGTTACTAAGTTACTCCTCACTAGGAAAAAATATGTTAGAGCAGTCTTTCAGAGTGAGGAATACTTTTTTTTATTATGTAATATTTCAAAGACCTTTCAAGGCCAGAAGAAATTTGTTTTTATAGCCACTGTAGATCTGAGTGAACAAAGAAGAAAATAATACTTTAAAATCTTTTGAAAGAACTGGAAAAGAAACCATTTTTTTCATATTAATGTTTTACATTCATATAAAAAGATTAATGCTACCTGAACCCATGCCATACTTCCAGCAACAACAACAAAACATGGTCTTTGTGATATTTCAAAATTTTGTAGCAGGACACTCAAAATGTGTATTATGCGCATATCTATGGTAGAGGAATTTTATATATAATTTACAATGCATACACACTATATACTATCTATACTAAAACATACATTAGAGGAATTTTATATATATTTCCTTTACTTTATGAGACTCTCACACACACACACACACACACACAAGTGGGTGTATATAAAATTACTCTAAGGTATGCAATAGTCCTACTCTGTTTCCTATGTTTTAATCAGCATATGCATACCCATACACATGTCCCTCTACCTTACAGATTCATATCAATATTAATCCCTTAAAGGGAAAAGAAATAACAAAAAAACAAACATATATCATTATAATAAATAACTATAAACAAAATCTTTTGTGGAGTCACATATAAATTAATTCCCCACTTTTAAACTGTAGCAGGATCAGAGGAAAGGTCCTCTCCTGGGCTGAAAATGGATGAATTTATAGTAAACAGGGTAGGACTAACAGTTCATTTTTCAAACTTGAAAAAGGTAAACAGTGATCTATGTTGGGACCTGTGTTCTTCAACATCTTAATAAATGATATGGAAACAAAGTAAGTAAAATTATGAAGCAGCACATTGTGTAGATGATACAAGTTTATTTCTGGTAATCAACTCCAAAGTTGATTATAAAGAGTTTTGTAAGAATGATTTCATAGAACTGAATAAGAGGACAACAAACTGGGTGATTAAATCTAATGTTTAACCACATCATGCACATAGGAAAACATAATCCAACTATAGATATTCCATTTGAGGCTCTGAATTAGCCATTAACACTCAGGAAAAGTTCTCAGGCATTGTAGAAATTTTGCCAAAAAATGTAGCTCAATATTCAGCAGTGGCCAAAAAAAAAGGAAATTAAATATTAAGAATCACTTGGAAAGGAAATGTAAATAAAACAGAAGACATAATTATGCCATTAAATAAATCCATACTGTTTCTGCATTTTGAGTACTATGAGATGTGGTCACCCCATCTCAAAAAAAGGATATACTAGAACTAGGAAAGAGACAGAGAAGGGCAAAGATAACAGCATGAAATGATCAGAGACTGGAAGGACTGAGACTCTTTATCTTGGAAAAGAGACAGACGAGAGGACAGATACAAAAGAGGTCTATAAAACCCAGAAAGGTGTGGAAGATAAAAGAATCCTGAATAATCCTGAAAAAATAATCCAGAAAAAAGGGACGTGCCAGCTCATGCTATAGCTCTTCCCAATCCACCCCCTTAACTGGGCCCATGCCCATGCCCCCATCCCCCACCCCCTTCCTGGAAACAGAGGCACACAGGGCAATTCCATCTGATGCCTTGCAGGATTGGACCATCCAGAAGATGCCATGCAGGATTGGACCAGAAAGGGCTATGGGCAAGCTTACAGGAATTGCCCCATTGATAACTAATAATCATGACTGCTAGCCACCCCCATAGTCACACACATGCCTTGCAGATGTCAGTCAGTGTTTGGGGAGGTGGGACTTGGTCCTGACTCCAGGCTTGGTCCCTCGAGTCTCAAACCTTTGTTGGAGCTTCCTCCTTCCTGGTCTCAGCCCCTTTCCTCTAGCAGGGGCCCCTAGTCCAAGGTCCAGTGTTCTGGACCTTAGCTTTTGGGCCCTATCCCATTCATGTGCTCTGGGCCCCCAGCCCCTGTCTTGTGTGGTACCCTCAGGGTTCCTGGCCCTAGAATGACTGCTTACACACTGCCCTGCCCCTGGGGTCCCCTGACCCTCCCTAGGGAGCTCTCTACTGGTTCTCTTTCTTTGACCTCCAAACCACCACTAGCTGCATCTACATGAGATGTTGACTGTGCAGTAGCTCATTACTACTGCAGAGTAGCATTGTATGGCATGAAGCATGATGCAACACTACACTGCAGTAGTAGTGAACTACTGTGCACTCAGCCTCACCTAAAAGCTGTTCAGTGATGCTACTGCACAGTAACTCTCGTTATTACGCAGTTTAGTACTTGTGTACTGAGAAGTCAACGCAGTCAGTGACTCATGTAGATGCAGCTACTGTAGCCAAAATCTGGTCCTCTGGTTCCTATACAAACATAAACACAAGCATAATTGATGCATAAGCAAACTGCATCCACAAAAGTCCTTCCCTGCTCTGGGTCAATACCCACCATAAGCTATACTTCCCCTTAGCTGTCCCAGTTCCAGTCTCATAGCTTGCATGGCTGTGGGCCTGTTTCTTGCAACCAGCCTCCCTTGGAGTTCCTCTCCCTCCAGCATGCAGGGCCATACTGCCCCCTCTGACTCAGGTCCTGGGCTTATATCCCCCTGAAGCTTCACTCTCTTCCTATTGTGTGGCTCCCCAGCCACACACAGGAGTTTCCCCTTTAATTAAGGACTAGCCTTTACTCCTCAGGTGCAGCCCACTTAACCAGCTCATCCTGCGGCCTTATCTTAAAGTGACAGGAGCCCATGGCTCTCTGTTATATATTTCCCCTCCTTCTTCCAGGACTCCCAGTTGCCCTGTGGGAAAGGGGTAAGGAATGGTCCTCCCCCTGGCTGCATATAAAAAATTCCCTGTTCACTGCTCATGTGTTCTGGAGGCACATAAAGCTGACTGCTGAGAAAATAAAGAAAAGATCAGCACCTCTACAGTGGAAAAAGATTACTCCCCTAGGGCAAGAAGCATATTTTTTTCTCAGTAAGTGGCTTTGAGGTGTAGGAGCTTGTCTATACCACTGCAATAGTGGCAAGGACGGAGCTGATGCATTCCAAACATAGGTGATTGGTAGGGGATTCATGGGGGTGCATGTGCTCCCCCTGATGGGGCTGGTGCCCCCCTGACAGCCAACAGTGATGCTGTCAGTAGGGATGGTGCCCCCACCGACAGGGCTGCCACTGTCAACAGCTTCTGCAGGTGCCCCCCCCCCGCCAGATTCAGGAAGCACTAGTCACTCATGATTCCAAACCTTGAAGTACACTAGAAAGGTTGATCAAGAGCCTTCCCTGCAGCCATTTGCAGACACATCACCAGACTGAGGCTAAGTACAGACATTCAAAAACCCAGAGCCTGAATTAGTTCAATCATTGCAGGTTAGTCTAATCTGCATAGATTAAACTGAAAAGCAAGTGAATAGACATTCCCTTTTGATTCTGGAAATGTAGGCACATGCCTGCAGTGGCTCAGGCTAGAAGCCGGAAGGTGCTAGAGCGATTCCTCCCCTTCCTTCAGCAGTGATGGAAGGCTGGAGGGAAGCTAAACTAGGGATGGGGGGCATGGCCAGGCTCTGGCAGGCTGCTGAGTATGATTGGGGAGGGATTAAAAGCCCCATCCTGGATTGTAGGAATCCCAGCTGGGGTGTACCCGGAGAGGGAAGGGGGAAGCAGCCCTTGCCAGGTTTGTCCCTGAGCAGTGAGGGTACAGCTAGCCAGTGTCCTGGGCAGTGCCTCAGGTGAAGTGGGGGAGTGAGGGGGATTAAACCCCCATGCTTCCCCTCTCCCACCAGCATGGGACCCCAGCCAGGGTCATCCCTGGCTTTTCCTCCCTGCTCTCCACTTTCCCCCCACCCGTGCTCACACCCCCAGTCAGGTTTCCCACACCCACCCCCTTGTCAGCCAGTCCTCACTGCTCCAGATAGAGAGCAGAGGGGTGGGACCCACCCTACTCTGCTCAGGCAGACAGTAAAGCCCAGCCAAGGGCTGGAAAGCATGTTGGGATGCTGGGGGACTGTGATATAACTTGAACCAGGAAAGGGTCTGGGACAGAAGTTCCATAAACCAGTTTGATCCAAATCAGTTAAATCTGATACTATATTCAACCAGGTTTATCTTAAACTGGTTTCATCCATTTTCAAACTGGTTTATGTGCACTGAACTTCTGCTCTGCTACAGGTTTAAACCAGTTTCTGATCACTTAAATTGATTGATGTGTAATTTCTGTCCCTAGCCCAAGGGTTTAAGAGCTGGTGCTGGGGATGAGGTCAGAGTTTTAAGTCTGAAGCATGTCTGCAAACCTAGGTGGGTGGAGTGTCCTCTCTCTGGTCTTACTGGAAACCACCTTATTCAGCAGTGTAGACTATCCCCAGTGTACCGAATAGGATCAGGGCTCATCTGCAGTTATGCATCTGTGTTGAATTTCAGGGGGAAACTACTGTGGGGAAATCATGTTTTCGTTTTGTAAATTCATAGTTGGGAAAAAAAATCACAAAATTGACATTTCAAAAATGTATTTTCAGTCAAACAAGCAACAAAAGCAAATCCCTTAGAAAATATGGGAAGTAAGTAAAATTCATAGATATTTTTCAGGTTAGGCAGAGGTGTTTTTAAAGACCGGCCTTGCTCACCTGAGCTACGTGCTATAATCATTAAACCATTGTCTTTTCCTAACAAGTGCTTTCTTTCATTCTAATGATTTTTTATTGAATGGTTAGATTGGTACAAAAAGTTTCTTCTCACCCTCTTCAGCACATCAGCATATTCCAATATAAAAACATTTTATTAAAAAGTCTCAGCTGTCTCTGGCTCCAGCTTGGCATGTACAGTTTTATTTTTCTATTTTATTTCTTCCCTACCATCTTTTTCATTGGGACGGGGCAGGTATTCCTTGGAAAGCCTATTATATTACAGCGGTACAACTCTGTAGGACCATTTCCCTCTTTTTATCTACTTCAAAAAAGAAACACCCTGAATGGTATTAGACAGTATCAGGTATAAGCAAAGGAATCTATTGTAAGGACTATTAATGGAACATAATTATTTTTGACCTATTGTTATAGAATGCACTGTATTCCTTTATAGAAGACAGAGGAACAATTTATAAAGTACAGTTCACTGAAGCTGCCAAATGGTCTGTCTGCAGAGGGAAATGTGTCTTATTTTATAGTGATAGATTAAGATTTGAGAAGAAACATTTTGGATAGGCTGCTTTACATAATTCTAGTATTAGGCACTTGCATTTACTAATAATACTACATGTTTCAAATCACCCTATCTATGCTTTAGACACCCAGTTAATCATGGATTGCAAGCCTTATGTTTCAACATTTTTACTGGGTTTTCTTTAAATGTTTGGCTATATTTAGAAGTTAAATTAATGTTCATCTTTCCTAACCAACATGCTAATATTTCTCCTGTGTTTCATGCTAGGATATTGATAGTGTGTTCTCATTTACTGCCTTTGTGAGATTCATGTGTAGTGAACACAATCCATCCTGAGAGAGGAATGCTTGAAAGAGATTTTGTTTTTTCTCTTTTTTAAGTCTACTGAATTTTGTACTCTTTTGATTGGTATTTCCAGCATTCTGACTCTCACCACGTATATGGAGATGTTTTATTTGCTGTATATAAGAGCTGAATGTAGAAACTGGAATATCAAATATCTCAGTTTATGAGGACATATGGTTCTGTTTCCAAACAACAACAACACAAAATCAGCACTATTTAAAGAGGGAAAAAAGTGTTTAGTTCTCTTTTTTTGCCTGCTGTGTGATGTCATTTCCATCAGAAAGAAGGGTCCAAAAAACAAACAGTAATAGATGCCAGAGATTCAGGAAGGTTTAGGAAATAATCTTCCTGGGAATCTTCCTGCAGGATAAATTATGGAAGAATAATATATCCTGAAGGAGAAACCCATAACACAAGCCATGTGTCTAGAACGATATTATCTAGCTTAGAGCTATATTATAACCAAAGCTACAATACACAATACAGAAACTAACATGCATATGCTTATTGTAGTTTATATTCTTGTGAGAGAACTATACACCAGTAACTTAGCATATACATGCTGTAATGTATAGCTTCTTTATACTATATTACTGCTTTTAAACATTAAGCAGCTTTGAAAGATATTTCAAGCAAGAAACAATTCACATTTACATAGCTCCTATCATTCAGAAGGACCCTTAAATATTTTTATAAACCATCAGTGAAATGGTATGTTTATTCATAAGTTAAAGGATGTTTTGCTATTAACTACAATGGGCCTAAGATTTTTATAAAAATCACTTGCCCATCATTGAAACATAAGTACTTCTGCCTGAAATGCAGTCATTATCCTGTGTCAGGATAAAAAGTGAGAGAGAGAGAGAGAGAGAGAGAGAGAGAGAGAGAAGGCAAATTTTAGATAGGACCACCTATGGAGGAATTTGCTCAAGACATTAGCATTAAAAGGATTATTTTTATAACAGATAATTTTGCAAACTTTAAATTGGTATTAGCAGTCACAGTATGAAAGATATTCCTACCAGATGGACTCCTGTGACCATTTTGGAACTCTAGACATGGGTAATTCAGAAAAAAAAATAATAATCACTACTATCAAAACTACTTCCTGAAGCACATATGTTTGACTTGGCAACTATTAGTTCTAGTCACTGAAGACATACTTATTACTATGTACAAATAAGTGTGTTTATGAACATGAAGCAGTGAGTGTCCTGTAATTCTTTCTAATTCCATGGGGAAAAATACATTAGCAGGATGCTTTAGGTCATGTTACACAGTCATTTTTGGCAACTCCTGGAGCTCTTAACACAAAGGTGAGCAAAGTCTGGCCAATGGGCTGGACTGGGTCCACAGCAGACTCCATTTCCCAGCAGCCCTGCAGCAGCAGCTCTTTCTGGCTGCCACTGCCAGACCCAGCCCCACTGCCTGAGCACCCAAGTCCATCTGCCCCACACCTATCATGGTGGGCAGGGCTCATGTGGGCAGGGCACATGCTGGGAGGCTGGGATGGGGCTGCGGCTGAGAGCTGCATGGGTGGGCAGGGCCACAGACACCCTGGGATCTTGGGGCAGTGATGGTGCTGGGCTGGGGCAGAGCTGCGATCCACTGCCTGCATGCCCCTATGATGAGTTCCACAGACAAGGGTGTGCAAGGAGCAGATCACGGGTCTGCCACAGTCCGGCTCTGTCACTGACCCAAGATCTTGGGCCCAGAGTATCTCCTTGCGCAGCTGTGTGCCCTGCCTGCAGGACTTCTGGCCAGTGTGTGTGTGTCTGTGTGGAGCTGTGTTTATAGCGTACATCCACACCCCCCCCACCATACACATGCATCCACACCCCCCCCACACTGCCATACATGCAGACCCCCACACCCACACCCCCTCATACACCTCAGCCACCCTTTCCCCACACACAACCCCCCACAAACCCCATACCCACACCCCACACATCCACACACCCACATACAGAGATGACCCAAGCAGGGTGCTGGGCCTGAGGCAAATCAGCCTGTGTTGGGCCCTGCCCCTGCGTGCCCTGGATGCAAAGAAGCCAGAAGCAGCTTTGGCGGCTGGGAGGAGGGGTGGGGTTGGTGAGTGGCTGAATGCGAAGCTGATGGTGGCAGTGGTGCTAAGTCACTGCGGCCACTCCACCTGGCTCCACGGGACCCCACAAAGTGCAGAGCCCAGAGCAGCTGCCCCGATTCATGCCCCCTGAGAATGGCCCTGCCCACATGATCTCTCACCCCACATACCCACACACCCACAGCCACCCCAAAAACCTATACCTACTCCACCACAATATTCAAGTGTTAGACTTCATTTAAAGCTATTGTGCATTCAGCTCTATATATATTATACAAAAGCATGTAAACCTGGGCAAAAATATTTTTTGAAATCAAATAAATGAATGTTTTAGATGTTTGATTTTTAGAATACAATTTGTTATTTTTCTGGTTCAGAGATGGCAAAGCCCCTTGCTGAAAGAAATACTTCTGGGGACAAAGGGAGGGACTTCTGGTGGCAAAGGTTAGGAGTTAGGGGGCGGGACATCTGGTACCAAGATGGCAACCAGAGGGCGGGGCACCTGTCAAGGGGTGTGGCTACCCAAGCAGCCCTTGACAGCTTGCCAAAACTCAGTAAGTGGCCCTCTTCCTGAAATAATTGCCCGCCTCTGCCATATTGCCAGCCCATCCTCCATTCATTGGTATGTATTTGTGAATATACATATACACATACACACACATAAACATACACATACGTACAAATGAATGCATTTTAACTTATCCATTAATGTTTGTAATGCAGTTCTCAGTTCATTATTCCTAATTAACTATTTAAAAAGATTTTCTGAAATAAAAAAAAAAATTAGCTGCACATGTGTTATAGGGAGTAAAAAGTTGATTAGCAACACATATCTTCATCATATGATTAATGTGATATTCCTTTGTTCTCCATGTTTTCTATGCTTTTATACCACAAAATATTTTTTTTCCTAAGTGAAGCACGTGAAGATTATTTGCACCCTCACACATAAAGAGTTATGGCTATCCTAGAAATCCAAATGGCAAAATAATTCACTCTTTTTAGAATTAAAAAAAAATAGAAGTTAAATTATTACATGCTTCAGGATTTTGCAATAATAAACTGAAAAATATAGGTAATATGTTGGAATCAATGGACTAAATATCATAGGACACTTTTTCATGTTTCTTAGGAGGTTTATTGTAAGAAATCCTTCTTTTATTCATATTCTCTTTGCAGCTCCTGGCATACTTCTGAGCCGGACTTTCGTTTGTGAATCTTAGGGTAGGAATACGCGTTACAGTTAGCTATTATTAAAAGTGCTTAAAACCTGAACACTCACAGTTTAAGCTCATTAACAAGTGCTAAGTGCCTCTAGGTGTCTCAAAGTTATGTGACCTGTGGTAGGCAGCAGCTCATTTTAGCTCTTCTAAATGTTCCACAGAGATAAAACAACCAATTTTTGGTCCTCTAGCATCCCAGGAGGCACCAGTCCCAGGGGGATTAGCTGTCCTCCTGGACACATGCCCTCACAATGACAGGCTACAAATCAGAGCACCAGTTGGTGAGTAAGGAAAGATGGGAGAGGGAGAAAGGCAGGGCAGGGGGACGGGGGTTGAGTTCCAGCAGAGGTAAAATGGAACAGGGAGCATCTGGTTTGCAAGAAAGCACACACATGCATACTAGGTGTGCACATGCATACACACACCCCTCCAGCATGCACCCCACCTGCACAGCTCCAGATTACGTGCTTGCACTGCTTCCCCCACTACTCTACCCAGCTTGCATTTGCTCATCCACCCCCTACTCACTACACATCCTACACTCAACCCACACACACACATTCATCCCATCCCAAGACTTGCCTTTAGTTGTCATTGCCACCAAGCAGCACACCTGGCGAATGCGGGCAGTGGTGGCAGTGGGGGGCATGCCTGCATGGGGCTATTAGAGCCCAGAAGTAAACAGAGAGCAACCATTGTTGCTGCATGAGTGATGGCGGCAGCCAAAGTCAATCTGGGGATGCGGTGTGTATGTGTGTGCGCTGCGGTTGGGAGTGGAGGAGACTGGGGGTATGCGTATACATGCTGAGGCTGGGCGCAGGGAGGGGTATTGCTGCTAGAGAGCCAGGGAGCAGGACAGGCAAGAAGCAGACTTGTCAGCTCCTCACTATGCCCCTGCTTGCAAGTCCTGTAGCAGCAGATCAGACCTATGCACTTTACAGATAGTTTTAACACCAAATGTAGAACTGCTCACATCACTTCTAATTTTACCTAACAATCCATAAAGTTAACTTGTGGTGTTTGTAATGTGTGAGGACACCCTTACTGTCCTTCTCCTTAAAGTAGAAGGAAGACTCCTTCTACTTTAAAAATCCTAAAAGGACAAAACCTAGAAGAATTTCTGCTGGACATTTGTCTCAAACTAGGAACCCCTTTAATACTTTCTTATGCAGTTAAATTTACTAAATGTAGATCTACAAACTTGTTTAGCTGTGTCTATATGCAGAAGACAATTCTTAAGGTCTCCAAAAAGGCCTAGTCTTTCACTGGAGTTCAAAGTCATTCCTATTGTTGACTATTTGGTAAATTTCAGCTTCCTACTCCAAGTAATCTTCCTTGTACAAGTTTGGAAATTCATGTTCAAATTCATGTTTACAATATGAAAATTATTTTTCATGCAGTTTTTTCTTGAAAAGCAGTTGAACTATTGGTACTCAAACTTTCTTGAGCTAGAATGAACCTCTTCACTTTTAGATAAAGATGAGACCTACAAATTCCCACCCTCAAAGATAGAAGTTATTATTGACTGAAGACATGGGTCCAGGAAGGAAGTTCTTGGGCAACATTAACAAAACGGCTCTGGCTATAATTATAGCATATCCATTGATTATATTCAAAGTTCTATTGGATAAATTAAAATATGTACTGTAGAGTCTGTTTGATGGCAGGTGTGTACTCTACCTAACATCATACTCCACTTGATTCATATTAAATGGAGGGAGATCTATTTGTTGTAAGGAAGAATCATCTACATAGTTATGCAATATTTCAGTTTAATCTTCAATGGTACTGATTACTGTAGGATAAATTTCTGACTCCAGATGAAATATTCTACCCAAGGTCAGAGAGAGAAAAAGTTCTTCCTATGGTACGACACTTCTCCTAATTATTTTTTTTTTATAGAGGTCACTTGAAAAGGTTTTGTCCTTTAAAAGTTAGCTAAACCAATATTTTTTTCCTTATTTAAAAAATTGACTGTGCTTTCTAGCATTTTAGCTATTGGTGCTTTTTTATTCCACATTAAAGGACTTTTATGGAAATTCTAATCCATCTAACATAGTATTACATATAAATAGTATATAATCTATTATTTTCTGCCAAAGTGTATTTTGATTCTGTTGAATTATGATGTTAGTCTTTTAAGCATTTAGCAACTTACCATCTTCCTGAAGATTCATTCATACATTCATAGATTCATAGATGTTAGGGTCGGAAGGGACCTCAATAGATCATCGAGTCCGACCCCCTGCATAAGCAGGAAAGA
>NW_005842927.1:20715-32634 GCF_000455745.1 Alligator sinensis
GCTCCACTCAGCCGCCTCCTCCCACACACACACTAAGGGGTTAGCCCCCTCTCTCCACGGGCCCCGCTTACCCCGGCTGTGCTGGGGGTCAGCGGGGGGCTCCACGTCTGCTGGAGGGTTTCTGGGGGGCTTCTGGGGGGCTTTGGGGGAGCGGGGGCACAGCGAGCTTTCACCCGCGCGTCTCTCGCCGCTTCCGAGCCTAACTGGAATGCCCAGTTGTGGGATGAATCCCACCAGGTTTCCGTTAGCCCCACTAAGTCATAGGTGTTTAGTGCAAGCAGGAACGCTAGTTCATCCTGCTTGTTCCCCATGCTCCTAGCATTAGTATATAGGCACTTGAGCCCTGCGACTGGTGCCTTTGCTGCCCCCCTGTTCCGAGTCCCAAGGGGCCCTTTGTTTCTTACCTTCTCATTTCTTACCTGTGTTGTAGTGCTGGCCTCCCCATGGCTTTCAGGTTCCCAATGCTCTCTTACCATAGATGGTAAATACAAATTATCTTTTAAAAATAGTACATGGAAAAGGTGGCAAAAAAGGTGAAAATCTGTTACATTATTCCCAGAATACTAGGGAAATCTAAAAGCTTTCTATGTTTATGTTGCTTCATAAAACATCAGAAAATGGCAGAAAATCACATAGCCCCACTGGAGATTCAGAATAATAGGTGTCTGAACAAGAAAAGAAGAGTAGAAGAAATAATTTAGAAAGGCACAAGACTCCAGATAATGATCATGGGATGGGGAATGTTGGAGAACTGTGAACCCCTGTTTCAGGTTTTAGAATAATTGAAAGCAGTGATTGTTGTCTCTCTACTAAAGGCACATCTGCAGAAAGTTATTAGTCCCTCACTTAGCTGCCATATAGCAGAGCAACTGGTTCTTTGGTGGCTTACCAATCAGAATGGCATTGCTGGAAGGTATTCCAATATAACAAGATAGTCGCTGCATGAAGAAACATAATCAGAAACTTATTTAACTCAGCGAACTAAAATCACACCTGGTCTTTTCATACCAACCTGATAAGATACTAGCCAAATACAAACAGACTCAAAGATAATGTAAAAAATGCATTCTATCTAGTCACTTTTCGGATTATTAATCCCCAAGTAAAACTAAATGTAAAGTAACAGTAGGCACCCATAGGACATGACTTGTCCCCTATTAGGGATAAGATTCTAACTGACATCTGAAAGGTAATTTATGACTGTACACAGAAGAAAAAAAAATACAAAATCCTGCTTAGATAAATGGCCCGTGAAAGTATTTTGGCTACGTACAGAGAGTCAAAAAACTTGAGGCTGAATCAGTTCCATCTCTGCAGATTAGTTTAAGCTGCACAAACTGATCAGCAAGTGAAGATACATTCACTTTTGATCCTGAAAATGCAGAGGCATGCCTGCAGTAATGCAGGCCAGAAGCCTACTTGTGCTAAAGCATGCCTCCCTGCTCAGCTGGAGCAGACAGCTTGGGCCAATGCTAGCCCAACTACCTTGTGGGAGAGGTGCAAAGTATCTTGGGATGCTGGGGGACTGAGTTAATTTTGAATCTGGAGGGGACCTGGAACAGAACTTCAATAAACCAATTTAACCTAAATCAGTTAAATCTGATACTACCTCCATCTAGGTTTACCTTAAACCAATTTCAGTCATTTTGAAAGTGGTTATTGTGAGCTGAACTTCTGTTGTGTTACAGATTAGAACCATGTAATTCCTGCCCAAAATGTTTGTGTCCATTTCTATTAAGTCTGATTCAAGAATGTATTAAGCTCTCAAAGTATAGGAATAGTCCTGTTATCATGTAAAGTACAAGTTGCACAAGTACTACATCTAAATTTCAGTTCTTTGCAATGTTTGGATTTAAAAATGAACTTAAATTGAGCCTAGTTTTAAATGTACTTCACATTTGGGAGTTTTGTGATGTGTTGCATGCTTCCCACAAATTCGTGCTGTATGAATCCATGTGCTAGACAATTATTCAAGTGTTGTAAAATATATATAGTGTATAACAATGTAAAAAGCATCTAGACCCAAGTCTTTCCATTAGAATACTAGCATGATAAATGAAAAAAAAATGTGATAAAACAACACAGAAAATTTTTGTGTGTGTAACAAATTATATATGTATATAAAAAACATATATATTAAACACATTTGCCATCTATGATATGGAAAAAAACAACCATCACAGGACAGTTTTGTTTTGTATTTAAAAAAAATAAAACCCAAAAATTGTCCTATGTGATTATTTCTTCCACATGCAAAAAAGGGAAGGTGTCTTTATACAGAGACAGAGTACTGGTAATTTGATTAACTTAAAAGTCAACATAGATGCTTGCAAAATGCTTTGGTTTGCTTTCTTTTAGCATTGACTCTGAACCTCTTGCCTTTTAATAGTGCTTTTTAAAATAATATCCAGTGATCTTGATAGTAGGTTTTCTATCCTTATAGTACTGATGTGCACTTTTAGCCTTATTTTTTCTTTTATGGTATAGCATAATCTTTGTACGAATAGGAGTGATTGCAGAGAATATCACAGCTGAATCTTTCTTCTCTTGCTGAGTAATTTGTTGGCAGTGAATACAAGAAGCACTTGATAAAATGAATAATACATTCAAAATATAGAAGCAACAAATATTATTCTTAGTGCTGGATCTAACTAAGCTAGTATTTCTTGTTTCAAAGCATTATTGACCTACAGAGAAAGAATAGTTGGAATAGAAATTAGTAACTAATAATAATATTATGCCCTGAGATGACAAATATTAATGAGCTACTAATCTCCATTACAATTTAACTCACTCCTAACTCAAATCATTGTGATAAATAATACAAAAATGCAGAAAAACTCTCCACCAGTTCATGACTTCTTAATAAATGTATGCAAAAGTTCTTAATCATTCTACTATAACCCAAATTGTTCTGTATACTGTATATGCCTTGTATGGAGAATGTTATAATTTATTAAATTTCCAAGGTGCTTATGGAAATCAGATATTTACATCATGCTGTTTTTCAGGCAGATTTGTAATCTAAATAAATATGAATATGAATATCAAAATGCTTCTCAGGATAACTTATACAAGCACTGTTATTTATTGGGATACAAACTTGAATTTCTCAATATCTTCTATAGGCTATATTAAGTCCAGGCCAAGTAAGCACTTAAACTTAAAAACATGCTTGATTAGAGACTTTTAAAGTTGTTTGCATGGAATTTTCTTTTTTTCTGTATATGCTCTTCATTTTTTAAAAACCTCCAATTCCACAGCTTCCTTATGGTACATTAGGGAATCCTGGGACAGCACAACTAGACATCTGAAATGTTTTGTTCCTATTCTTATAGTTACAAAGAACCAAAAGCACAAAAGCACTTCAATAGCAGTCCTTAAATTGTAATTTAAAACATGCATTGGAAGTCTGGAAACATGTACAAATACAGTTTGCTTAAAGCACAGCAAACCCAATGTTTTGAAAGAGCATCTCAAATAGTTTTTCTTCTGATTTTGTATTATGCTATCCTCATGATGGACGTATCCTGGCTGACCTTTATAAGATATCTTTCCTTAGGTATCATAATGACTAAAATTTAAGAGCCTTGGCAGCTAAGAAGCAAAGATATGAGACCAGGACAGTAAGGAAGATGGTTTGTGCCTCACAGAAACAGCCAGTGACCTACAAAAAATAGGCCCCTAGCTTCTGTTCCCTGCTCTTGCCTCTTGTACAGTCTATTCATTATCCAATAATTACTAGGCAAAATGGAGAAATGACAGTAGGGGTAAGTGTCTTAATAATGAGGTTATTGAGATAAAATAAACTCTTCCTTCTTCTCATTGTAATACCCACTAGTCGTGGTTTTCCTGCACCTAGAGTGTAGGGACTTCCATTAAGTTATGCAATTTCCTGAGCAGAGTAAGGCCACATACCAGCATTCAGTTTCTTTTAGGAAAGTTGCTGATCTCCCAGGAGAAACCACAAGTGTACAGATGTTAAGGATTTTTCTCCCAGAGCAAAATTGGCCATTCCAGAAGGAAAATAACCATTGAACAATCTGTGTTAAATTGCTCTCCTCCTGGGAGAGCAAACATTCTCTTCTGAGCTGAGCTAACCTTAGGGGAGCAGAGCTGGTGACTGCCCAGGGCACAGTGGTCAGGGGGGTGCCAGACATGCATACACATGAGCAGCCTGTACTTACAGCAGGACTCTCCTCCCACCCCAAGCAGAAAGAGTGGTGCTCAGCCCAGCCCACCCACTACTTCCAGCCACTGCTCAGGACAAGCCAGGCCAGACCTGTGCATGCAAAGTGATGCCTGCTCCAGTCTGCTCATCCTGCTCCCACACAGCAGCAGCAGTGCCTGCCCACCCACCTGCTCAGTGAACCATGCCACTCCACCTCCCTGCCAGACTGTGCCCCACACCCCTGCCCATCTGCCTTTGACTTTGCCTGCTGCAGCACCGCTGACTTGTCAGGGGAGGGTTCACTCAGGGAACCATTTTCCCTAAAGCTAGCTCTGCTTCTGAAAAAAGACACAGCTGAGCCCTGCAACATCCCAGGGCGCTTTGCTTCTGCTCCCCTCTCCCCTGCCTGCCAGAAGAGAGCATCTCTCTCAATGTACTTGATCATTCTTGCCAAGCAAGGAGCAGAACATGCCCCTTCAAAATGCATACATTGTGCTGCAGGGAGACACAGGCAGATCCTGAGTAGTTTGGGACAGTCAATAGGGACTGCCTTGTACATTGCTACCATCTGTCTCCAAGCAGACTGAGGGAACCTACAGAGCACTCTGAGATGTATGAACAAGGGCACCCCGGCTGTGCAGCATCAGCCCTGCAAACTCTCTGCTCCTCGGGAGTTCAGCATACAAATGTCTGTTCAGGCATCCTTGGGTAATTTTTTCTACAAGAAAACAAGCTAAGGGAACTCTCGCGTATTATCTACATGTGTGTACACAACCTATAACACCAATAGAGCCTAAATGGCCAGAGTGCAGCATGCTCAGTTGTGTGTAAGAAGTTACTTAGATAAGAGGGCTTGAATTTGGGCATTAGTGTTTCTAGTTTTAATCCAGTGGCTCACACCCAAAATAATTCTATCAGGACAGCTCAGCCATGAAGCCCATTTCCCACTTTTTTCAATCCTCCAGATTGAATAGTGCTACCAGGTGATACTGAGCCAGGGTCAACTTCTGACCCCAGAACATACCAGTAATCCCTTCCAGTATAGAGTTTAACCTTGTTATAACAAATAATAAACACCAAGTTAACAATGGAATTTTAAGCACAATATTCCATCAGCTTTATTTAAGTTCTTAAAACAAGCACAAAAAAAAATAGCAGTAAAATGATTAAGAAAGAAGAGCAAAGTTTTTTGAATCTCACTGAGCCACATCTACATGTGTCCCTATTGTGTCCCTGTCACATCATTGTTACTGTGCTGTCATTTAGTACTTCCTTTTGGGAAGTACTGTAACAACATGCTATACCAAGGGAGCACATTGCTACAGAAACATAGTTGTGGCATCATGGTTTGTGCTGGCTGATGCTACGTCACTGTAGTGCATTGCTGTGGCGATGTAGCATGATGTGTAGACATGCCCACTGATGCCTAAATTACTGTATGTCTTGCTCCTACCGTTTTAATACAGATTCTTTTGTCATTTTGACTATCTACTGTGTGTGATTGGTCAAATAAGTTGCATAGTATTCTTTCTTCTCTCTGACCCAATGACAGAAATCTATGAAAAATAAAGAATAATGTAGGTAGAATGACAAATATTCATATTAATTTATAGACCAATATAACAATTTGAATAAGGAATGGTTATTCCGCAAATCGTCATATAAAGAAAAACCTGTTCACATAAATATTTTTGGATAGCAGACACCAAGTGGACATGGTCAAATTGAACAACAACATAAAATTTAAACAATGCTTTATAATATTCAGAAAGATCTCCCAACTACTTTAAAAAAGCTTTATATCCCTTCTTTTAAATGATTTTAACAGTAACAGTATATTAAGTATGACAAATATTTTGAGAGAAAAAATAAACACAGCACTGAATATTGAAAATGGGGTTAGAATAATACTGATTTTCAATGCTTCAGCTATATTTATTTAAGAAGCCAGAAAAAATAATTTGGATGTAGTAAATACGTTATTTTTTCTTCATCGAAAATTTGTGATTTCTCCCGTAGAGTTAGATTAGTTTTTGTTTCAGTATTTAAATTAGTAAATGATTTTTCTACTCTCATCACTAGAATGTTTTACAGGTAATTCACTTAAGCAATCTTTTGTATTTCTGATTAGAGTGGAAAGTGATGCAAAACTATAATAAGCAATTTAATCTTTAATGAGATTATCGAGGTCCAAGGTCATAAAAAGTTTAAACAGAAATGCAAGCAAATACGAAATATAAAACAACAATAAAAGATCTAGTTCAGAACACTAATGGTAGTGCCTTAAATATGACCAGAGCAAAATATTTGGCAGAGTGCATTTGAAAAATATCCCAGTGTGAAGGAGTGAGACAAAACTCACAACATGGAGGGCCGGCAGGACTGCAGCCGGGGACCGGAAAGGAAGGAAAATACCCACCCAACTTCCGGAGCAGCCTCTAACTAAGGATTGGAGGAGGGAGGCCACTCAAAGGTATTTCCGGCCCCAGAGAGGGACAGAGAGGGGTCAGTTCCCTGCAGGCCTCAGGGAGAGAGGAGCCGCTGAGCGTATGGGCAAGCAGAAACTGTGAAAGGTGCCTGAGGAACACTGCGGGAGTGACCCTGAGGCAGGCAGAGACCTGCAAACACGTGGCTAGTGGTAATCTCCGGAGCAGAGCTGCAGCTGAGGATCCAGAGTGAGGGAGTACACAAGGCCTGAGAGAATCTCCAGAGTGGAGTTTTCCAACAGAGAATCCGGAGAAGGGCCTGAAGGAAAAACTCCAGTCACAGGTAAAGCCTCCTGCACATGGGGGTGACTCCAAAGAGACTGCGAATGTTCATAGGGGTGCAAGGCAGGCTAGCACATAGCCAAGAATGGACTAAGGGGTTTTTGTCTGGATGATGGTGATTGGGACGTTGAGCACCTGATCACAAGTAAAAGGGACATTGCTGGAGCCTGACAAGAAGGCTGAGAAGCAGCCGGGATTTTCTGTGGGGTTTTTTGCTGTTTCTTTTGATTTTCTTGAGCACAGACCAAGACCGGCCCCTGGAAGGGTGCACCCAAAAGAGGCCCAAGGACACCCTGGGTCCTAGTGATTTTCTACTATTTGGCCTGTTGTGGCCAAATAAGGCCACAACAGGCAGCACTGCGGCCTAGCTGTGGAAGAACATCATGAACACCATCTGGAGAGGCTAGGCTGGGGTAAAGGGGAGGTTTTGGTGCCCCGCAGAAGAAACAGGGACCAAGACCAGGCAGGATCACTGCGGGCAGTGTCTCCGGGGAATATATATGTCATCAAAGTTGTGGCAGGAAAGAAAACTTAAGATCCCCTTCCTGGCATACCAGGTGATCCAGAGCCGAGGTCCACCCTGTCACCACCTATAGGTAGACAAGCTCAGGGCAATGCAAGCAAGCGCTATAATACCTACCATCGCCACACCCAGTAGTATTTTTTTATTTTCTTTCACAACTCTAAGTAAGGTGTAGTATATTAAATAACACAAAGATACATGAAAATGAATGAGATTTGTTTCCTAAAAAGGAAGTTAGCTAAGATATTTATTGAATTTAAGCTTCCAAGGCTTAGGTGTAAATGGCTCAACTGCTTGCTGAGTTGCAAATCCACAAATATCTCTTCTTAAAATAAGAACTGTCATTTACTGGGTGAGACCATAGGTCCATCTTGCCCAGTATCCTGTATCACAGAGTGGCAGAAAGTGGGTGCTGAAAGGAAGAGTAAACTGGGTGTGTCCAGGGTCCAGGGTTTTTTCTTCTGTTCCCCTCTCACTTGCAGCCTCCAGCATTGAAGGTCTAGGAAGCTGTGATTTAGAGGCTTTATCCCTAACTCCCATGATCAGTAGATACTGACCCCTTTCCCTCCAAGAATTTGTCCTATCCCTTTATGAATCTCGCTGTCAGCTTCCACCACATCTGATGGCAATGAGTTCCATACTTTAATTACACACTGGGTGCATCTACATGTGTGCTTTACTGCAAAATATACTAATTCGCTCTGCAGTAAAGCATCACCATCTACATGTGTGCCGGTATTAGGGTACAGTAAAATTAACTAACTCCACCGTAAAATAGTACTGTCAGGGATTATTTACATGAACTGAAAGTACTGCCAGGGAATACTCATGTGGAGTATTTATGTGCACTGAAATGCATGTGTAGATGGTGACAGGTGCTGGCTGGAACACAAGGGTGCTAAAGTGCTGGGGATGCCTGCCTCCTAGCCCCACACTTTAGTACTCTCATGTCCTAGCCAGACCCTTGTCAGCAGTGAGCTGGCCTGTGGCCCGGCTGCAGGCATAGCCCACGGTGCTGCACACCCTGGTGGGGTGGGTTGGTCGGGGGCATGGGTCCCCTGTGGGGCACACAGTCCCATCCCCCCCCCCACACGACCCACAGCTCACCTCCACACTCAGGGCCCGCTGCTGGCAAAGCCTGCCATGGCATGGCTCAGTGCTGGCTGCCTCAGACCCGGTGCTGCCTGTGCCATTTGTCATGGGCTTGGCCCAGCAAGGCACAGTGCAGCACCATGAACCTTCAGGTGGGTCTGGGCCACTCAGGCTGTCACCTCGGGTCTGGACCCACCCACAGGGACTACATGTTGCGCCGCGCTGGGGCCTGCCTCCATGAAACCAGCCTGGCTCAACGGTGCATGAGGCCCATGGAGGCAGGACCCAGCCTGGCATGACACGTGATCCCTGTGAGTGATGCTGGGCTCCAGGTGACAGCCCAGTGGCCCAGGGTTGCCAGAAGGTAAAGGGTGGTGGGGCAGATTTGGGGGGCCTTTTTTATATAGAGACTTTTAATATACAAAAATCACACTGGCAACCTCCAGTACTTTGAGACTGAGGCTGGTTTTAGTGATAGGTTGCATGTTACAGTTAGGAGTCCAGCAGCTTCTAATCCGAGCTCCTTCAGAACCCTGGGGTGAATGCCATCAGGTCCTAGTGATTTTCTACTATTTAGTTCATCAGTTTCCGCTACAACTTCATCTATAGTTAAGATAGTTAATTGATATCATGGATCTGCCCACAGGTAACTTTTATTGAAAGACTTAGCAGACTTTTAGCCTGTAGTTTTTTAGTGAAGAAAGAAGTAGAGTGCTTTTCTCTGTATAAATGTGTAGCCATTTTTTGTCCTTGAATTTTATATCAAACTTCAGCCAGCCTTCAAACTTTGCTATTTTAATGCAGAACTGTTTAAGATTTTCTATCCTCTTTTATCCATTCTTTATGATATTCTTTGATTTTTATTAGTGGATTTTTACAGCTACATTGAGGACTATGACATATCCTGTAAAATTAAATTTTCAGTCTGCCGAAAAGGACATATTATGAAAAAGCAAAGATCAGGAACATGCATCTGTATCATTTTATCCAAACAAAACTGCTATAAAAATTAATAGTAATTACTTTGCAGAACACAGCAGTCTCATGCCAGGAACAGAATGTTTAGAAACAAGTCACAAACTTTTTCATATCCAGCAGAATGTAAGTAATGAATGAATGGCTAAGGAGTTATGTTAGAGGTTTCCAAGCTTCCTCCCAGTATGAATCATAATGTAACAAAGTATCTTCTAAGCCCTCTGTTCTCTCATTCACAACTGCATGGACCACCTCTTTTCAGCTAAGAATCAGATAATATCCCTGTGGCAACTGCAGTAGTTGCCTATGTGGAAAAGTAATAACAGCAAAGTAATTTATTTTTAACTGTTGTTTAATGCAATTTAGCAGTTGGAAACAAGGAGAAGAGCCAGCTTCATAGATAAGCAAGTCTTCTATAGACCACAAACAACAGTTTGGGAACCACTGAGTTATATAATTACACATCTGTCATTTAAATACATAAGTAATCCATAAAAACATAAAATTGGAATTACTACTACATCCCAATTTAGGGCTAAATTATGTCTATTTTTCTTCAGGTATGCAAAGCTGTGATTAGACATATTACTCTAATATAAGAGCTAGGCATGATCTCAGTCCTCATCCTCCAAGCATGCAGGAATATCTCATAATGACAAGAGTAGAATCTACCCCTTGTCAATTGGTATGGACTGTTACTCCATGTGTCTCCAATGTCTTAGAGTCATAGACAGATAGGGCTGGAAGGGACCTCAAGACGTCATCCAGGCCAACCCCCCACCTCAGGCAGGAGACATTTCATGTCCCATAGGGAGATCAAAGCTATGACCTCAGTATTATTAGCACCACACTCTAACCAACTGAGCATCACTTTAGATCCAATGCTTGTAAGGGTTCCCATGGGCACATCTACACAAGACGTTTATTGCAGAGTTGACTAATTAGCTCCACAGTAAACATCTCAGCCTCTACACATGTGCCCTATTAGGGCAGAGGAAGCTAATAAATTTACAAGTACTACCCAGCTGCAGAGATTTGTCATGTGCAGCAGTGCATGTGTAAAGACTAACCCAGGTTGCTGGGGGCAAAGATGCTTTAGTGCCTGATGACTAGCCCCATGCTGAAGCATCTTTGTGCCCCAGCCAGCCCCTTGTAACAGGGGGCAAACTCGAGGTCAGATCACAAGTTGGCCCTCCCACCTGCCTAGGGCAGTCCCCCCTTCCTTTCCTGCCATGACTTGAATGTTAATATGATATAATAAGTGGGAGGCTGCCCTTACAATACCCTGATGCCAGGGATCACTATCCACAGCTCTGTACCTTCCCTACAACATGGCCCATGCCTCACAGATGGCATCCAGATTATTATGGTTTCCCGGTCTGAGGCCTGAGTAAATTCTGTCTATTGTTGGCCTGTTGCTCGCACTCATTCATGCTGCCCCCATCTCACAGGGGCCACTTGCATACATCCTATCACTAGGCCACACTCAACTGCCCTTGCTTCCCTTGAGCAACCCTTTTGGGCCTTCAGGCTTTGCTACTCTCACTCCAGTCCTGCCACACAGCTACTTCAGTTCGCTCGTGCTCCCCTACTCCACGTGATGGCACCTTATGCTTTCAAGCTGTGGCCCCCCAAGTTGTGGGCTGCTTTTGTCCTAGACCCTCACTGGACAACTGGTCACACATGCACTTGGGGCTGACCCATGTATCACACTTCAAGCCACCATGGCAGCCCTATTTGATACTCCTCTGATGCAACCCTTCAAGCCGCCCTCTGCAGCCCTACTCTGCATCCCAAATTGTGCAGTCCTTCAGGCACTCTGCCGCACCCTATTCTGAGCAGGCCCTCAGCATAACTCTGTGTCTGTTGGGGCCTCTCAACATCACACTACACCCCTTGGGCCCTCCTATCATAATATTATACCCCTTAGGGCCTCCCCTTAGTTCCTATGTACCCACTAAATGGTGGGGGCTCAGATTAATGCACCTTTCACTGAAGAGCTGATTGGCCCTGGCACTTAAGTGGGGCTGCCACACCACTGGCAGTCCCTCCAGGCCTCCCTACTCCAGCAGGGTGCAGTTTTAGGTCATGACCAGCACCAGGAGCCTCTAAACCATCCCGAAAGCTCCTGCCCTTACCTCCAAGATGTTCCTGAGCCATAGTTCAGTTAGCTGATGTTTCTCTCTTGGCAGCTGGCAGGAAACTGCTGCCTCGCCCTATATAAACTGGGTCTTAAAATGGCCACCCTAATGTGCCTGCTGACAATTGTTTAATTCCACAGTGTGGGGGCAATGTCACAAACCTAATGAAAGAAAACAGTTATAGTTAGAAAAAGAAGATAACTTGAGATGGTAGGTCAGATCTGCTGAAAGAAAGGAAAAAGAATAAGG
>NW_005842927.1:32644-33883 GCF_000455745.1 Alligator sinensis
AGGATGAGAAGGATGAAGTTGATAAAAGTCATCTGAGAGCAGGATAAAATTTAGGTCTCAAAATGTTCTAGGTGAAACCAAAATGAGGGGCTGAAGTACATTGTGATATCTCAATGTATGCTGTACCTGGTGTTCTCACTGCTGCTACTTCAGAAGACGACACTGCAGAAAAGGAGACATGGCACCAAACAATTTTATCAAATAATGTATCTGAGAACTATCCACCTGGAACTTCTATATTGCAGATCAACTTTCATATAACCCATTCAACATGGAGAGGAGCTCCAACCAGGGAAGGATCTATGGGGTGACAGCATAGTCTTACACCCCTTTGGCTGTGCTCCATATGCACAGTGAGCTTTCTGAGCTCACCGGCATGTCAGCACAGTAACTTTTGGGAGCTTTGCATACGCTGTGAGCTCTGTGCTCACCAGATGATTGGCATGGCATCACATAGCTCTGGAGCCCAAGGGGTGAATGGAACTGCTGTTTGCCTTTCATTTCCCTTTTTCCACCACCTCCCCCCTAACCCCCCAGCTGAACACTGCAGCAGCAACAAGTTGGTGAGCTCAGAGTTCATGGTACATGTGGACTTCTGGATGAAGCAGTGTTGAGATGTGAGTGAGCTCAGGGTGCTCATTGGAATCCAGGATCATGGTGAGGGGGACATGGTCATTTCCTACACAGTGAGCTCTCTTCATTGCATATGCCCCACACTGCTGAAGGTGGTGCTGGCATAGCCTCCTCACTGCAATCCTGGATCTGCCCATGGTTCTACCCCAGTAACCTTGTACAGTAATAGACCCATTCTTGAGATGCCACCAACTACGTTTGTCCAGAGGCTCCAGGGTGTGGGATAGAATCAGAGAAAATCTTTCAGACATTTTTTCCAAATTTGACAACCCTGCTGTGTCACAAATTTGGTATTGCTACATTGTTCAACAAAGGAAAAATATCTAGAATTATCAAAAAAGAAACAATTTAATTAATTTTTTTTCATTTCATTTCAGTTTCCTTCTATTTTGTTTTTTTAATTAAAAACAACTCAAAGCTGAAGCATATCATATAATGAAATATTTCATTCAATCTGTTGTTTTACTGTGTGATTTGCTGAATATTTTTGTGAAATAAACATTTTGGATTAATTTGAAACATTATTTCTTAATTTTTCAGGATTATTAGTTGACCAGAATAAATCAGTTATTCACATATATCTCACACATTTTGAATGGGAAAGAG
>NW_005842927.1:33970-44329 GCF_000455745.1 Alligator sinensis
GAGTGTACATACCCACTCAGTTATTATAATTACCAATTCTCATCTCAAGCCTGAGGAGAGATTTTTATAGATAGTGTGCAGTCACAAAATACCCTGACTGCGCACCACATACGCAAAGCCAGTTCTTCATTTTGAATCTTATTGTGCCATTAGTAGAATGGTAGGGGCTTGAAACTAAGTATCAAGATTTGAAAAGGACCTTTGACCATATGTAATTGCAACACAATCAGCAGATGTTTCCTTGAATTTTTTCTTCCCAGAAAGAATGCTGTTTCCCCAAATATGTAATAAACCCTTCCATTAAGTGCATGGTATTCCATAAGCTTTGCTACCTTCTGTGTTTATTAAGCAACCAAAGGCATTTTCCACCCATCTCTCAAAACTGGGGAATGACTGGCTAGGTTGCAGTGCTAGAAAGAAGGACCAGGGGTTTACAGTGGACCATAAGCTGTATATGAGCCAATAGTATACTCTCATTGCAGAAAAAGCAAACATCATACTGGGTTGTGCTAGCAGGAGTTTTTCTGGCAAAGCAAGGGAAATGATTCTTTTACTCTGTTCAGTACTGGTGAGGCTTCACCTGGAGTACTGTGTTCAATTTTGGGTCCCACGTTTCAAGAAATATGTGGACAGATTGGAAAGAGTCCAGCAGAGAGAAACAAAAATGGTTAGAGGCCTAGGAAGCATGATTTATGAGAAAAGGTTGAAAAATCTACGGTTATTTTGTCTGGAGAAGAGAAGACTAAGGTGGGGGGTGGGGGGCGGGAAGGATTTGATAACAGTATTCAAATACCTGAAGATCTGTTTAAAGAAGAGGAAGATGTGCCTTTCTTTGTAGCTGTAGGGGACAGGACTGGGAACAGTTGCCTCAAGCTGAAGCAGAGGAAATTTAGATTGGAAATTTCTGACTATGAGGGTGGCAATTAAGCATTTGAATGGGCTGCCTAGAGAAGTTGTGGACTCTCCATCCCTGGAAAATTTTAAGAGCATATTAGATATTTGGCTGGGGTGGTTTAGTTAGGATAATTCTGCCTTGATCAGATGACCCTTCCAGCCCTATGTTCCTATAATCCTATCTTAAAAGTACAAGGGAGCTGAATGCCAACATGGAATAAACAGGCAGATCCTGACCAGGCAAATCTCCTTTAACAGTGCCTACAGAAGGAATTTTGGAGTCTAAATAATTTAGTAATTTCGCTTTAAATATCAAGCCACAGACACCAGTCAGAAATCTAATAAGAAAACAAATCTTTATCTGTATTCATTCAGGCTATGGTTACTGGCATAGGTATACAAAAACATTAATGGCTAACTGTTTTTTCACTTAATTTTTAGTTGAAACTTCTAAGACTTTATGCAAAAGATCAAAGGCTCTCCTGAGCCTTGCAGTTCCTACAGCTGGCACAGTTACGGCATACCAGTTTCAATAGCTAATGGTGAACATGAGACTGGTGTGGCTAGCATTGTATTTGGCCACCTTTGACACCAGCCAACATGACTAGGTACTCATTTACAGCAATAGCAATCTTGGCACAAATTTAGGGCATAGCTCAAACTCAGCGGCAAAACCACACCCATGAGTGCCTGGGACAGCAGATATGCACAGGGATGCAGCTGTGGTTACACTGCTGGTGCCAGGCTGGTAGCACAGCTGCTGCTATTTTTCTTCATCCCCTTCCAGGGTTGGTACCTGGCTATGGTGCCTGGTCACCCTCCCCTGTTCCCCCCACCGCACTTCATCACCCTACTTCTCAAATGCGTGCCTTTAAAGGTACAGAAATATGCTTACTGCCACTCTCCTTCTGGGGGATCCTAAACCTTCTTACAATACTTTATCTGTCACATCAGTTTAAAAATTAATGGCTGAGAAAGTAAAATTTTACTGCATGGAGCTAACAGTTGTATTATTTTCATCAGCATTTTATTGTACTGTGGTTCTTAGTAGTGAGAGGTTTCTAAAAGCACACTTTACCAAAAAAGTGAGGAATGCTTCCTTTATTGTGAAAATACCATGATCTGTAAGATAATAACAGTTACAATATACTTAAATCTAGTGTATTTCATCCTCATGGACCAGTATGAATAAATAGCTTGATACTAACTATAGTGATCTTGATGTCAAAGAGTATGAGGATTGTAAAACAAACAGACATTTGTCACATGAACAGAACATAAATGAATTACTTTCATCCATTAACAGGAAAAAATCTCTTTGTTCCCACTAGTTTAAAATAATTGGAACTATTTATAAAAGTAAAAAGAGCAGGATTTGATAAAAAAAGAAAGTTTTATAGATATTAGATTAAAATAGTTGCTTTACCTAAGCAACTTTCATTCTTTATATGGCAGGAAAGCATATCTAGTCGAATGCTAATCAGGCACTAGATATCTAGTCTATTGCTGCTGGCAAAGTGATGATGCAGGCAACCAAAATCAGAGTAGAATTCTACTCCATGCATTTAGATGTCATTCCGCTATACTTTCAAGGCAGTGCCAGCATGTAGTTTGTATGCCCCTGGAGCTGAATCCTCCTTTGCTCTCCAGAGAAACAGATCTCCCATTCAATCAGCCATACCTAGATGACTCCAGAAACAAATCCTTACTCACACAGGATGCTCATAGCCCTCCTTTAATTTCAGTTAGAAATTTTAACTTGTGATAAGACGAATTCAAATACTCAGAATCGTACCTCCCCTATAGCATGGTTTTTTGACCTAAGCAGCATCATAATTTATGAAAGCAGCATAAAAATCCTCCTCCTCCATCATGAACAGGTTAGTGGTTAGTATGCTTGTCCAGGACATGAGAGAAATGGGGTCTAAGTACCCTTCAGCCACAGGGGATTTTAACAGGGAAAGAAGGCTGGAGAATGATGAATACTGTACTGTACTTGTGTGGGTGTTATCCTTCTGAAAGGAAACATCTTAGCCCTTGAGATTTCCTGCAAGTTATCCACCAAACTTTCCAAACACAGGTACGCCCTCCTTTCTGTAAAGGATTCTGTGTCATATCTTACAAGGGCTTTCCTGCCTGAAGATGTACTTTAATGAGGACTCCCATTAGTAAGCTTTCCAAATGCATGATATGGGCATATATTTTGACTCCATTGAGAGGGAGTTTTATACAAGTGGTGTGCCATGTGTAGAAGCCAGCTCTCTGCTCCCAATTCTGTTTATGTAGTTTTTCCAACGACTATGGTGAAAACTGCACAATTTCTTTTGGAAGCAACGATTCTCTCTATGGGATTCTTCTGTGCGAGAACCATAGATAGCATCAGATTCTTTCTTAGCTTCCTCTCCTTCTAGACACATTCCCTCTAGACTGTAGCCTCAAGAGGTAGACATCCTCAATACTGCCTAGTCTAGGGCATGGGTCCTGGGAAATCAGGATTAAAACACAATTGGGAGGGGGGAGGGCAAAGGTAATAGGAAAATAGGGATGGAAGAGACCTCATGAGGTGATCTATTTTAGTCCCCTTCTCAAGGCAAAATAATCTCTGATTAGACCATCTCAGCCCATGTGTGTTACCTGCATTTTCAGGGATGGAGATTCCACAACTTTTCTATGTAACACGTTCCAATGTTCAAGTACTCTCGTAGTCAGAAAGGTCCTCCTATCTCCAGTGTCAACCGCCTCTGCTACAGTTTGAGGCCATTATTCCCTACAGCCACAGATAAAAGTGGCTCCATCTTTTTAATAATTGTCCTTCAGGTATTTGAAGAGTGCTATGAACCCCTTCTCTGTCTCCTCTCCACTCTTCTCCTGACTAAATGTCCAGGCTAATCTGAAAAGATGTGGGCTTTGCAGGTCCATCTTTCTTCTAAGCATTTAAAATTGTTTAAAAGTTTGACTCTTGCACCAGACAGTTGCTAGTCATGGTTCTGAGACATTTACAATTTGGGAGGTTTGTATGGTATTTTTGTTCATCCACAGTTAACTTAAATCACAAAGTGTAAATGGAGATGGACTCCACTGTGTCCATATGGAATCACTTCTGAGCATATGCAGTAGGACAAACTTAGTTATACAGGACAAAAACGTTGATGTGTAAGCAGTTGTGGTATGAAGTTAAATGCTGTTCTGTAACCCAGGTACCTAAAATCTTCAGAAGTACTAGTGAATTTTGCTTTCAGGGTTTTTTATTCTTTGGTGCAATTTGGGTTTTTGACTTCTAACAATGTGCTCCCTTTTTATCATCTTTCACTTGCAGTCTGAAGAAAGATCCAATGCTTTATTAAAGAGGCTTCCACGCAAGTAATTAAAAAAGAATTAAACAAATAGCCCTCTCATTCCAAAGACAGTGCCCCTCTTCCCTTAGTTTTGTCACTGTTGAATGAACCCCAGTTATTCGTTATATGTTCAAGCTTTCTCTGAAGATTACTGAAGTTTCATTTGAAAAACAACCTTTTTGAATTTCTCTAAAAAAATCATATTATTTCTGGGTGGTGTCGTGAATCAGAGAAGCCGCCGGCAGCTGCCTGACTCACACCGGAGTGTTTAGATTTAGAGCTCGGCAGGCGGGTAGTGATGGATGGAGTGGAATTAACCAGGCACAGACACGTGTAGGTTACAGGAGTTTGTTTACTTACGTCGCCTAGATAGTGATGGACGACGCAGGCGAGCCTTTGTTCCGTTACAGCTTCGGTTACAGAGTTGAGTATACGCATATAACTTCGGTTACAGAGTCGAGTACATGCACGCAGTCAGGTTACAATGGGATAATGACGGACGTGGTGCCGGAACGAACGGTCGAGCTTGCAAGACTTTCTACGTCAATATTTTACGCTGACGGGGTGATTGATTGGGAATTGATCAATTTCCCAATTCTCTGGTGACAAGCACAGGTGTTTCCTGTGAGATCCCCAGAGTTCTCCGACTTGGGTGGAAACCGTTAAACTATTTATAGGCAGAGGTGTTTTACAGGGATACCCAATGGTGAACTGTTATATGGAATCTTTAATTTTTGGCAGGTGGCAGCTCTTTGTCTCCTCAAGTTACAAGGTAGTGGGTTAGGTTTCTCTACCTGTTACGTGTGTGCTACGTGTGAGGAGCTTACGCTTATTTTTGGACCGATTATATATAGTTTCCCCTAGCATTTTATTTCAGCTGACCAATTATCTACAGTACTCCGGCCGTGTTTTGTTTCAAGGAATTTTTGGCAGGGATGTCTTTTAACCCTTAATCGTCAAAATGAGGATGATTTGAATGGTATCTCTTGCTCAGTGGCATGGGCACAATTTAATTGGGTTGTGACAGGTGGAAGAAAGGGGGTGTTAACTCAAGACCAGAATAGTGATAACGTCTGACTATAGCAAAATGTTTTAGTGTGTGTGTTAGTGTTTCCTGGCTGGTAAGGAAGTTAAGTAGCTTGTCCGGCCAGGCCTCTTTTGGTCTGCTATCTGGTACCATGTAAACCAGTACAGCTTGTTTCATAGTTGGGTTGTCAGCAACCCAACCTGGGCTAGCCTGGGTGAGGAGGGTGTGTGTACACCCAGCAGGACTAAAAACATGACTGCTCAAAGGGTGTATGAGCTCCCCAATGGCCAGCCATACCTGGAGAGGAGATGGGTGCTGCCAAGTCACTCTGCCCAAAGAATAACCAATGATGCAAAGTAACTCAACTAAGGTAGGAGGGTTGTTACAGCATCTAAGGTGCTCCAGTGGTCACAGTGGCCTTGGGACTGACTTGACTTGACTTGAAGGAGGGTAACTAGGTTGGTAGGGAAAATTTAAATCAGAACATTGGTATTTGGGTACAAGAGAAATTCACGCCTTTGAATGAACTAAGTATACAAATAAATTCTATTGAAACAATACAAAGTTGTAAGAATACTTTTTGTACTATTTGCATAGTACATTTACTCTCTTAAAATTATCTGGAATGACAACACTTGAAAGCAGATAGGTCACTAAATGAACAACCTCTTTACAGTGTGATTTAGAGATCATACATTGAATGGTAGTCTGGAGATATATTGTCTCAGCATGTGTCTACTACTTCAATGAAAATTGGTACAATATATTCCATGTTGCTATCCTCTTAAATCACAATATAGGTAGTTGTTTAAATAAGATAAAAACACTATTATATACTCATCTAATTTATTTTCCCATCATTTTCTGAAGATAATCCCTAATGGATGCATCCAGACAAGCACATATGTACAATATGTGACACTGCACACCACATGTGCTACACATACAGGCATTGCCCTATGCTACTAATTTGCAGCGTGGAGGGAAGGGAGTTGACACTGGGAGAGCTCAGTGTCAAAAAACCCCACGCCTAAAGAAAGTAGGGCAGTGCATGTGGCAGCAGTTTGTGACACCTGCAACTGGAGCCTGACCAGCTGGAGCCACACTGGTTGCTGGCCAGGCTCCCAGCTGCAGGATCACTGTAGCTGCAGCACCCAGAGACCCCCAGGACCTCAGGTAAGGCTTCTGGAGCCAGCCCAGATTCTGGTCCCAGCTTCCCTTACCACACCCCAGGCAATGTGCCGGACACCAAACCACACATGCATGGGGATTCCCTGGGGACAAGTAGCAGCAGCACAGTATGTGATGCCGCTGCTTGTCCCTGGGGAAATGCATGTTCCTGCTCATGGGGACACACCCAATGTGGCCCATTAAAATATGCCTTCCTTTCTGCTTTATTTCAAACTCTTCGTGAGAAGTTTTTAATTTTGGCCATTAGGAAGAAGCACCAACTTGTTGCAATGGAAACACAGGAGAAAGCTCAGGGCAGAAATAGAAAATTTCAATAAAACAAATAATAAATTTGTAAGCAGTCAGATTTTAATAGCCTGGGTTTCAAATTTTCAGCACCCACTAACTTCAGTTGGAGGTCTGGGTGTTCCACAATTTTGAAAATCAGATTCTAGAGAGGGGAGAAGCAACAGAAAGTAGGAAAGGAATGGAACGTAAAAGGGAACCTTTCAAAAGTACTGTTTGTTAAAGGACATGAGACGGCAATTCCTGATTGATGGCAAATGTAGCAGAACGATATTTCAAGTTACTTGATAAGGGGTTAAAAATGGCAAACCTGGCATTAAAAATCTTTCCAATCTTAAGATGTTCTCTTTAGTGGATGACACTAACATTAGCAAAAAGCTTAAAACATAGGCTTAAAATAGTAAAATATTGGCCTTAAAAACTTTTAAGGAGCTGCTGATGACCTTTGAAAAAATTATAAATCTTTCTATAGAAATCAGTTTTGTTTATGGATTGCAGAGCACATATTTTAAAATTTCTACTGTCTTTTCCTTATTAAGTGGTACACTTCACTGAAATTAGGACATGAATTTACCTGCTACCTATCCCAAATCTGTGGTTTCTTGTTGCATCACAAGGTGCTGCTGGAAAGGAATTTGATGTCAGAGGTAGATAAAATAGGTAGAAGGCTACAGGGGCAGATGACATTAAAACAAAACTCATTTCTCTGTAACATTCTCCACTTCTCCAGTCTTGCTTCATCTCCTATTTTATCACCCACCAGAAAGTGATTGTAGACTCCTCTGATGAGGCTGGCTTTGATGACTTTGTTACTCCAGACTACTTCTCAAGTCAACCCTCTCCATTGCTGATGACATTGGCTCTGTATCAGCTGCTTGTTCCATACCCTAGCAGATTTAAGTGAAGAAGTCCTTTTAAAGGAAAATGTATGCATTAATAAAGAATTTATTGCATCATATGATTATAGGAAAGTGTTTCTTCTCTCATCTTTCCCTCCTTACATATTATTTTTCTCTTCTCTTTCTAGGATTTCTGGCAATGGGGTGTGTTTCTGTGTAATCCCAAGCTATCAAAATGTCTTGCCTTATTGTGTCAGAGTGGATGGTGCCATCTGTTTTGTACTCAGGATGGAACAATGCAGAAGGCCAATAGCAAGCTCCTTAACCAATGAGGACATTTCCTTCTTATGGAAAAATGGAAAAACCAACGAGTCACAGAATATTGGGTGTTCCTTACATAAATAGTAATAAAAAATGTTGTCCAATATTGGATCTGAAATCTTATTTTAAAAGAAGCTAAAAATACTTCAGTTGAAGACACCCCCCCCCCATTTTTTTACCCACTATTTTGACATAAAGTTTAACTAATGTATGTTACCTTTCTCATGCTTGGATTTGTACAGAGAACTTTCAGGAGACCAGCACCATACCTTGGAGGCAACATCCATGAATTTGAACGACAGAACACACATTACCCTGAGATAAGAAAAAATAATGATCTCTGACAATTTTTTAACTGCATAACTCTTACTACTAGCATAACTTTAGCCACCTGGGTCAAGCTTGTGTTAGCTCCTTGTATAATTTCTTAATTCACTGACACTGGGTCAGCTGGTAGCAGCTCTGTGCTCCTAACAAGAATTATACAGAAGGGTGTCAATATATTGATTAAACCTGAGGCTGTGTTGACTCTCAGTCTCCTCTACTGATCTAAAATATATTTTGAATAGGAGAACAGATAAGACTGAATCAATGCGTGGGCATCAGGACAGTAGGCACAGTTGCATATCACAATATTCTAAAATATCTCCAAAAGAAAGGTGAAAACCATCTTGTAAATGTACCTCCTCTGACCTATTATGTAGGCGGACAAGCAGTTGCACATGAGCGACTCAGAAGCATTAGCACAGATGTATCCCATTGGCAATCTATGAGAATCTGACATATTAATTACATGTCACACAATATCTGTTTCAATACTCTTCTTGTACTTCTCTGTGACCAGAAGAATCTTGAATCTGTCCAGTGTGTCAAGATAGTAGAATTAAGATTCCTTATCAGCTCAGTCACAACCTTAATATGTCACATTTTCAGATATATTTTTACAGATACTTTGTACCAAATAAATTGTATTTTACTACATCTTGTATGTAGATGATATCCATTAGGCCTGTGTGAAGTGGCTAGTATTCACTCTGGATTTGGATTCAGTTAATTCGGGGGGCAGTGATTCAATTTGGTGATTCGAATCACTGTCCCAAATTGATTCCACCAAATCCGATCAGGAGATTTGGCCGTTGCTGAATTGGCCAAAATTCCTAATCAAACAGGCCCCATCCCCCACTCGCTCTCCCAGCTCCATCAATGGCTCCCCACCCAGACCCGCATCCTAGCTCTTTAAAAAAACAATCACCCTTCACTCAGTGGTTCCTGCCAGGTGTGGGGGGCATACCTGCTGCCCCACATGGTATAGGGGGCTCTGCCATGAGCCCCCATCCCCCACCCACTCTCCCAGCCCCATTAATGGCTGCCCTGCCTGGCCCTAGCATCCCGGCTCTTTAAAAAAAAATGCTGTCCCAAGGGTACAACCACGGGGAAACTAGAAACTCCCCACCTACAGGGGAACCCAGGATATCAGGAGTGATTGCTGCCTGGCTGGGATAAAAGCAAACACCTGGGGAGAAGCAGAGAGAGTGGGAAAGGCAGCAGAGGCTGTGGAAGCTCTCCATGCCAGTGGGAGTCAGCACCGGCATGCAAAGGAATATCCCACTTGGGGAGAGGCTCCTCAGGCGGCAACAAATGCAGCACAACCCCACACCAGTCACAGGCAACATCAACATGTGGGGGAAGACCTCGTTCCAGGGAGACCCAGAGGAACGCAGGAGACCACAGAGGCTCTCCACAATGAGATCCCACAGCTCCAAAGCGTAGGAGAGGGCCTGACTAGGGAAGAAACGGAGGACACTCTCAACAGAGAGAGAGAATGGAGCAGCGTCTGGGGATGCAATCAAGCACAGGCTATAGGACTGAAAGAGAGCAGGGGTGGTTTAGCCTGATCTCTTCTTTCCTATCACCCTCCTTTTCTTTAAGTCCTTTTTCTGTTTTGTTTCCTCCTGCCTATGTGTATTTCCTGTGTTGTTTCTTATGGTTTTGTCTTGTTCTACTATTTAGTTGTTAAGCCCACATCAAGAGGGTTGGATTGACACCCAAACACAGGGGATACTCCTGAGATTTGATGAGAAGTTGGCATACAGTGGGAGAGGTAACCAAGAGGGGTGATAACCAGTTGACCCGTACCCTGTGGCAAGAAAAATGAGGATAATAATCGATACCGGCAAGGGCGTGAAGAACACAGATCATCAAGACCAGAGGGCCAGCCGTACCAAGATCAAGTGACCTGGCCAAGGTTAGCATAAGGAAGGGGTGTAGGGGAGGTGGAGCCCCATGAATATCTGCCGGGAGGAGCGACTGACCATGAGGGACCTTTGACAGAAGACCCCACAACTGAAGATACTCTCAAAGTCATGGCAAGTGAGTTCAGGGGTCTTCTCCACGATGATCAACGTCCCTCTCAGTGGTCACACAAAGCCTCACCATGCCCACCACCATGCGCCCATGCCAAGGCAGT
>NW_005842927.1:44360-51288 GCF_000455745.1 Alligator sinensis
GCATATTTAAAGCCAGGCAGGCACAAATGCCTTGCTCTCACTGGCTCCTGCCAGGTGGGGTGGGGGGGGCAATCCCCACTGCACCCTACTGCCCTGCGCTGCATGGGGGGCTCTGCCACAAGCTCCCAGAAGCCCCGACGGCCATTGCAGCAGCCAGTGAGTGCAGGGCTTGGGGTTTTTTATTTTTTTTTAATGAGCCAGGATGCTGGGGCCATGCAGGGCAGTCACTGACAGGGCTGGAATAATGGGTGGGGGATGGGGGGTCATGGCAGAGCCCCCAACACAGCACGGGAAAGTGGGGGGCAGCAGGGATCACTCCCTGCACCTGGCAGAATCTGGTAAGTGCGGGGCTTTTTTTTTTTTTAAGAGCTGGAGTCAGGCAGGGCAGCCATTGATAGAGCTGGGAGAGGGGACAGGCATCAGGGGGTCCTCAGGGGGGCTGGGGAGCAGGCAGGGGATGGGGCCTGGTGGGGGTCCCCCCATGGTGCCCTCTCCCTTCCTCCAGCCCCACCCCAATCCCTACTTATCAACATGGAGCCCGGGTCCAGCTCCCTGCAGCAGCGAGCAGGGACTGCCTGAATCGTCGAATCTCCTCCAAATCTTTTTCCGAATTAATTCAGAGGCTTCAAATCGATTCAGACCTTGTTACTGGTCTCCCAATTTGGTTTGGATTCAGAGATTCAGCCGACAAATCTCTTCCAAATCGAATCAGCACCTGAAGCTTCACACAGCCCTAATATCCATGATCTCTTTTGTGTAGCTGGCAACATTTTACAAGTGGATGCCTGTATATATCTGCCTTAGTGATGACATACAATGTTGAGTCAGAACCTGATCAAATTCTCATTGAAATCAATTGCATGATGTAAATATATTGGTGGCTTACAGTCTCACCAATATAAAGACCAGTAAATCACAGTAAGACTTTGTCTTTGCTCAAAGGACACTTGTTCTTTTACTCAGATACAAAGTAATTCAGATTTCTGGAACTGTTAAAAGCTAATGTGTCTGAGTACCTTCATAGTCTTCTTTGACATAATTGAAACAATATAGTAAATTGGAAAATCTTCACTTCAAATTTAGAATCTTCGTGTTTGTATGTTTGTAGACACACTGATCTATGGAAAAAGCAGACATGGTAGATAACACATTTATTTCTTATAGCTGAACTGAACCGAAATTAGGTTGAAAAATATGTAATAGTGGTAAAATTTACTTCTCTTCATCACCTACTGACAGAAATGTTGTTATGCAAGCTCATATATTTATCAGTAAAAGACATGACATTATATACCTCGATCTGAGTAAAATATAGTACAGATATTTGCCAGAAAAAAATGTGATCAGTGTTGCAATATCTTTTGTCCTCAGTTTCATGGGAGTCCATTAAAAATACTTGTTAGACCACATTTTCCTGTAAATCATACACAATCCTTCATATTCAAGAACAGCTCTACAAAAAAAATGCATGTGTGTCTGTATTTAAAAGATTTGATGGACTGAAGTAGAATGAGAAATCATATTTGTTCCACAAACGAGGATAATTCATGACCTAAGAAACCATTAGTGAGTTATAGAGGTCTTTAGTCATGAACAGACTAGCTTTACATTCTGTGTACTATTGCTGCTTTGAAATTATATGTATTTTGATATGATTTTTATATAGTCAGCAGCCAGTTAGCATTTATTTTGTCATTTTCCCCCTGAAATTGAACAAATTGATAAAGTTTTATACAGAACAGTGATTACTTCTTTAATAACTCAAACACTGTTATGTTATGATATCAAGATTTTACTTGTTTAATAAATCTGTTTTTTTCTCTCTCAAAACTAAATATTACCACGAGATTTTCACAGAATAAAATTATGCTATTATATGTACATGAGGACAACTTGCACCCCTTTTCATTCTCCTAAAGAGGGCTGTTCCCAGTTTTTGTAATTTTCCACATTTGTCTTAACAATATCTCCAAAAAAGAAGTGGATTGACCAAGTGGATGATATTTGCAAAAAAGAAGAAGTGTTAGCTAACAAAGATTGTTACCCTGATGTGTAACCATTTGCAGTATTTGGCTCTTTGTTCAAGAGACTGGAAAATGATTCGGATTTGGATATACCTGGGAAGATTTTGGTGCCATAAACCAGTGAATAGAATCATAGAAAATTAGGGTTGGAAGGGACCTTAGGAAGTCATCTAGTCCAACTCTCTGCTCAAAGCAGGGCCCATCACCAATTCGATCATCCCAGCCAATGCTTTGTTTAGCCGGGTCTTAAACAACCTCCAAGGATGGGGAGTCCACAACCTTACTGTTAACCTGTTCCATTGTTTTACTACCCACCTAGTGATACATTCTTCCTAATATCTAACCTAAACTTCCCTTGCTGCAACTTGAGACCATTGCTCCTTGTTCTGTCATCTGCCACTACTGAAAATAGTGTAGCTCCATCCTCTTTGGAACCACCTTTCAGGTAGTTAAAGGCTGCTATCAAATCCCCTCTCGGTCTTCTCTTCTCCAGACTAAATAACCCCAGTCCCCCCAGCCTCTCCTCATAAGTCTTGTGCCCAGCCCCCTCACCAATTTTGTTGCCCTCCACTGGACTCTCTCTGATGTGTCCACATCCTTTGTGTAGCGGGGGGCAGAGGCGGGGAGGGCAAAACTGAACACAGTACTGCAGATGTGGCCTCACCAGTGCTGAATAGAGGGGAATATTTATTCCCCTTGCCCTGCTGGCAACACACCTACCAATGCAGCCCAGTATGCTGTTAGCCTTCTTAGCAACAATAGCATACTATTAACTCATATTCAGTTCATTGTCCACCCTAACCCCTTTGTCCTTTTCTGTAGAACTGCTGCCCAGCCAGTCAGCCCCTAGACTGTACCAGTCCATGGAATTGCTCCATCCTAAGTACAGGACTTTGCACTTGTCCTTGCTGAACCTCATGAGATTCCTTTTGGCCTAATCCTCCACTTTGTCTAGATCACCGAATTCCAGCCCTACCCTCCAGTGTACCTACTACTCCCCCCAGCTTGGTGTCATCTGCAAACTCGCCGAGGGTGCACTCTATGCCATCTTGCAGGTCGTTGATTAAATATGGACTAAAACCAGCCACAGGACTGACCCTGGGGCATTCCAGTTGATACCAGCTGCCCACTAGACACTGAGTCATTGATTAGTACCATCTGAGCCTGATGCTCCACCCATTTTTCTATCCACCTTACAGTCCATTCATCCAGCCATTAGCTTGATGAAGGAATGTTGTGGGAGACTGTATCAAAAGCCTTGCTAAAATCAATGTATACCATATCCACTGGTCTCCCTGCATCAACAGAGCCAGTCATCTCATCATAGAAGGCAATCAGGTTGGTCAGGCATGATTTGTCCTTGGTGAATCCATGTTGACTGTTTCTAATCACCTTCTTCTCCTCCAAGTTCTTAGAAATTGATTTCTTGAGGACCTGCTCCATGATTTTTCCAGGGACTGAGGTGAGGCTGACTGTTCTATAGTTCTCTGGGTCCTTTTTCCCCCTTTCTTAAATATGGGCATTATGTTTACCCTTTTACAGTCATCTGGGACCTCTCCTGATCATGAGTTTTCAAAGATGTTGCTCTGCAATCACATCAACCAATTCCTTCAGCACCCTGAGGTGCATTCCTTCCAACCCTACAGACTTGTATTTGTCCAGCTTTTCTAAATAGACCATGACCTGTTCTTTTGCCACTGTTGACTGCTCACCTCCTCCCCAAAATGTGCTGCCAGGTGCAGTAATCTGGGAGCTTAACTAGCCTGTGAAGACTGAGGAGAAAAAGGCATTGTGCACTTTAGCCTTTTTCTGCATCCTCTGTCACAAGGTCGCTTCCCACATTCAGCAAGGGACCCACACTTTCCCTGACCCTTCTCTTGCTATCAACATGCTTGTAGAAACCCTTCTTGTTACCCTTCACCCTTCTTGTTACCCTTATTACCCTCCCTCCCTACAGGGACCTCAATCCCCATCTTCCCTCCCCCCTACTTATCTGCGGGAGCTGCTCTCAGGCTGCCTGGGGCCATGTGCATTGTAGATGTGCATGGTGCCCCCTGTCTCATCACCCTCCTCCTGCTCCCTCCCAGGTCCCTGCAGGCTGGAACTCTGCCAGCCTGAAGGGAGCTGATAGCGAAACTGGAAAATCCATGGGTTTCTCTGGCAAAATGATGAATCTGCATTTGCCTCCAGCAAAAGGTAAAATCTGCTGTTTAATCTGTTTTTCCATGGGAAACAGAAAAGCAGCCAGCAGGATCCAGCGACTGGGGCAGCCATAGCACAGGGAAGCAGGATGGGCACAGACAAAGCTGCCATGCTGTCTCTGCTCTTCTCACACTGCTCCTGAGCAAAGTAAGAGGCTGCCCAGAGAGCACATAGCAGGACTGTTTTTTTAAAAAGGGCTGCCAGGCTGCTGGCAGCTGCAGCTGGAGCCTGGAGCTCCCTCCGGTGGTCCCAGAGGCACATTGCAGGGCTGCCAGGACTAGGCAGCAAATTTTCTGCCTAGTCTTAGCACATGTAGTCAGCTATCCAAACGTCCTTATTGTGCAGTAGCTTCCTGAGCAGGCTGGAATAAATGCCCATGTAGATGTGCCCACTGACACTTCAGATTTCAGAAGGTCAAACTTTTAGGAACAAAGGAAATTAAGGAGATTGACTGGTCTACAACTAAAACACCTTGATAAGGAAGAGGCAAAATTATTTTAAGCTAAATGTGCAAATGCTATTGGGAGCCTGCATCCCAAACAAGAGGAAAAAATGGTAGAGAAGGTAGGGGACTACAGTTCTGCTTGGATAACAAGCAGTTTAGGACATTGAAAGGAAGGAGCATATTGCCAGTGGAAAGAAAATATGATTGATCAGTAAAGAGAGAGAGAGAGGTCATTCAGTGTTCAAAGAATTGCAGGAATAAAATAAGAATGGCCAAAGACTAAATTGAACTAGATTTTCCAAAAAAACAAACAAACAAAGAAACAGCAAAGTATTCTTCCTTCTGATAAGTGAGACAAGTGAGCTGAGAAATAGAAAAGAAGAAGTAGGTCTCTACATGCAAAAGATAAGATAATATAATTATGGCAAAATGGAAGAGGAACTTCCTTAGCACGGATTTTCAATTAATCTGTCAATAAAGAGAGAGAGAGAGAGAGAGAGAGCTTGATAAATACCAACCCATTAATTTGACTTCAATGTTTTTGGGGTCTCAGAGTAGATATGAAAAAAAAGAA
The DNA here is from genome assembly GCF_000455745.1 of Alligator sinensis. Taxonomy (NCBI): domain Eukaryota; kingdom Metazoa; phylum Chordata; order Crocodylia; family Alligatoridae; genus Alligator; species Alligator sinensis. Next base: position 49,606 of record NW_005842927.1, read on the forward strand.
TAAGCAAAGGTAGTAAACAGACAAAATGCAACAATCTAATATCCTTCAAGGACAGAATAACTGACCTCTTGACAATGGCAACACAGTATACCAAGTCTGTCTATATTCAAGCAAAGCATTTGATACTGGGCCTCACAGGAAATTGGAAAAATACTGGATGCAGATAGAAGTGCAGCTCCCTGCTGTAACTAAAAAAGATTTGTAGGAAGTGTTCTGAGTTACAATGATCCCCTGGACCAAACACAAGTTCACTGTTTGTTCCAGGGGGGAGGAGAATCTAGCTGCTAGCTGCTAGCTGTGAGCCTGCAGCCAGTTTCCCCTAGCAACAGCACCTCTTCCCTACCAGACAGCGCTGTTTTCAGAATAGGAGGGGGGAAACTGGTGCTAGAGCATGGGGTGGGTGAATTGAAGCCACCTCCATCTGGGAGGGCTCCACTACACCCGCCCCATCCTACAGTGGGGCTGAAAAAAACCCAGCCCATACTCTCTCTGCTCCTTTACCCCCTCCCATTCTGAAAACAGTTGGAGGCTGACAGGCAAGCAGAAAAGGTTGTCACAGGCCAGCTGGGCACTATGAGTGTATCAATTCTATCACAGGCCAACTGGGCTGTTTGGTTCAGTTTCGGATTGAGGAGGCAAAGTTGGGAGTGAAATAAAGGCAAATGTATTATAGCTTACACACACACAACCATTAACAGAAAGATAAATGCGATAAGCAGATAATGCAGTATTAAAGAGCTAATAGTAAATAATAACAACAGATAATAACAACAGATAGATAGATCAATTCTGTCGCAGGCCAACTGGGCGCTGTGAGGTTATCAGCCACTGAGCTGTTCAAAACAACAAATAGACAGACATGGGTTGGCAACTGATAAATAGTTCCTCAATGCCTAGGTATGTGTCAAGTGATTCCAGCAAAGTCAGGCGTCCCCGATCAACACTGTCAGATGGATTACCGGGGAAGTTCCAGGAGTCCGGGGTCTGGGCGTGGAACAGAAATGACTGTTCTGTTCCCTCCTTCCTGCTGGTCACCTGATGCATGTGCTTTTTATACCTAGTCTTATGCTAATCTGTTGGCTTTAGAGCCACTCACAATCTTGCCCTATAGCTGTTACCCTATGGGATTAAAAGGTGTTAAAATTATCATAAAAGGTTACTACCTAGACTCGGGTTTATCCAATAAGCAAATTACAATGCAGCATCTTTAGGTTTGAAATTGGCCTTACTCTGCCTAAATCCAACCCCTTTTAGGTTTCTCTGAATATGCTTTCTTGGGATGTGCTTTCCTGGAATGTGTTGGGTGTGCCAGGCAGTTAGATCCACCTTTATCGTCAAGGCTGAACCTTGAGCAAAAAACCGTTAGGTCACCTAACCTTGCAGCTAACAGCTTTGCCTATGGGGCCCAATCAGTTCCACGAACAGTTAATTTATCATTTTGGTTTAACTTATGACAAACAAGTTACATTTGCGGTTTACAAACTTACAAGCTTTATATTATCTAATATTACTGTTTAAGCAAAATACCAAATGCCTTCAAGAAGCACATATTTATTGCTTATTAATCCCTCTGGTTCTGGTCATCACACAAGGTATCATAGTATCATAGTTTTATAGTAGCTAGGGTCAGGAGGGACCTGAACAGATCATCTAGCCTGACCCCCTGCCACAGGCAGGGAAGGA
>NW_005842927.1:51692-58482 GCF_000455745.1 Alligator sinensis
CTGCGGGCTGGCACTGGCAGCTCATGTTCATCTTGGAGTCAATAGTGACTCCAAGATCCCTTTCCGCCTCTGTGCTTTCAAGAAGGAAACTCCCCAGACTGTATGTACGCTGTGGATTCCTTCTCCCAAGGTGCAGCACCCTGCATTTGTCTATGTTGAACCCCATCCTATTCTCATCTGCCCACTTTTGTAGTCTGTCTAAATCTAGTTGCAGGATCTCTCTCCCTTCAAGTGTGCCCACCTAGCCCCACATCTTAGTGTCATCAGTAAACTTGGACAGCGTGCTTTCCACCCCCTTGTCCAAGTCGCTGATAAACATTTTAAAAAGTGCAGGCCCGAGGACTGAGCCGTGGAGTACCCCACTGCTTACATCTTGCCAGGTTGAGTACAACCCATCCACCACTACTCTCTGGGTACGCCCCATCAGTCAGCTTTTTACCCATGCAACTGTGTAGGCATCAATGCCACAGTTGCTTAATTTATTGATGAGGATGGGGTGAGAGACAGTGTCAAAGGCCTTCTTAAAGTCTAGAAAGACTACGTCCATGGTGACACCATCATCCAAGGATTTAGTTACTTGATCATAAAAGGCAATCAGGCTGGTCAGGCTGGACCTGCCTTTGATGAACCCATGCCGATTGCCCCTGAGCATGATCTCCCCTGCAGGCCCCCTGCAGATGTGCTCCTTGATGATTCTCTTCAAGATCTTCCTGAGCACTGAGGTGAGGCTTACAGGCCTATACTTACTTGGTTCCTCCTTCCTCCCCTTGTTAAAAATTGGGACCATATTAGCCAGTTTCCAATCCCCCGGCACCTGGCCAGATGACCACGGATGTTCATACAGCCAGGCCAAGGGCTCTGCGATGACCCCTGCCAGCTCCCTCAACACCCTTGGGTGGAAGACATCTGGACCTGCATATTTTAAAATGTCCAGCCCTTCCAGAAGACCCCTAACTACATCTGCGCTGACTGAAGGCCTGACAGAGCTATCCCCAAGATTGTTCCTACCTCTGGTAGGTGTGATATCCCGGTCCCTGTTCAAGAAAACAGAGGCAAAGAAACTGTTAAAAATATCAGCTTTCTTGTCTGGCATAGCCACTAGATTACTGTTTGCATCTTGAAGGGGCCCTACATTCCTGGTGCCCTCTTCTTGCTCCCAATGTAGTTGAAAAAGGACTTTTTGTTGCCCTTAATCCTGGACGCTAGCCTGAGTTCCATCTCTACCTTGGCCTTCCTAATAGCCCTCCTACACTCCCGGGCTGAGGAGGAGTACTCCTCCTTGGTGATAGCTCCTCCCTTCCACTGGTTGTATGCCCCCCTTATAGTCCTCAGGCATTGCCGAGCGAAGGGGGTTTCTGAGCTCTCAGGGACTGTTATCCTTTGGGCCTGGAGGGTCGCCCCCTTAAGGTATGACTATCCCTCATGGACTCCCATCTCCTCTACCTTCTGGGCCCTCAGTGCCTCCCCCACTAGTCTCCTAAGCTCATTGAAGTTGGCCCTTCTGAAGGCAAGGGCTTTAGCCTTGGTGTAAGCCCTTGACGTCCTGTGTTAGATAGTGAAATCCAGCAGGTGATGATAGCTATTGCCCAGCTGGTCAAGGACCTGCAGTCCCCTCACCAGGTCATCCCCCATGGCCAGGATCAGGTGCAGCAAGGCATTACCCCTAGTGGGGAGGTGCACTCCTGGATAAGGTGAAGGTCCTGTATTACAGCCAGGAACCTCCGTGAGCGGTCAGACCTGGCTGTCTGTTCCTCCCAGCAAATGTCTGGGTAGTTTAGGTCACCCATGATAATAACATCCCTTGACTAACTGCCTCCATAATATGACTGGAGAAGTCCTGGTCTAGCTCTTCCCCCTGGTTGGGTGGTGTATAGTAGACACCCATCATAAGGTCCCTTTCGCCACACCCCCCTTGTAGTTTGACCCATAGTGTTTCTGCCCGACACTCCCCTAACCCGAAGCTAATCCTTGATGATGTGAGGTGCTCTTTGACATAGAGTGCAACCCCAGCACCTTTCCTCTCTGTCCTGTCTCTTCTATATAGGGTGTATCCCCAAATGCCCGCTGCCCAGTCATAGGTAGGGTTCTACCAGGTTTCTGTGAGCCCTACTAAGTCTGGTTTCTTACTTGCAATCAGGAGGCACAGTTCCTCCTGCTTACTCCACATACTACGAGCATTAGTGTAGAGGCACCTGAGGGTGTAGGTGTCTCCTTCCCATGCCCAGGACAGTTGTGGCCCCCTACTCCCAGAACGTTGATGCTTACCTGGGCTTCCCTTCCTCTTGTCACCCTGCATGCTGGTGAAGCATCCTCTCCACTCGAAGCGGCCCCTTCCCTTGGTGAAGCTAGTTTAAAGCTCGCCATACGAGATCAGCCAACCTAGAGGAAAAGATACATCACTTTTTACCAAGTTGATCTCTTGTTGCATTTCCTATCCTTTTTGACATCATATATCCTATTCTTGCTTACTTAATATAGTATGTTTAAAGGTACCATCAGCTCTCTTGGACGCTTTTTACATAAAGACTTGCCTCACATGAAATCCTGCCCCCTAATTCCCTGAGTTGTGAAAGACTATTTCTCTGAAGTCCAGTGTCTGTTGTGTTGGACTCCTTCTTCTCTTTCCTTAGCATCTTGAACTCTCTCCTTTCATAGCATGAATAGCAAATCACAGAGTTTCCCCTCTCTATCTGGCTTCAGACATATCAAAGACACTGTGTTTTGAAACATCTCAATCTGAACCTTCAACGCAATGAGGCTTCAGATTTTCACCCAACTTGCCATTTTTGAAGCCATCTGCAGTTGTGCACTTGTGTTTGGTCATGGCTATAGACAGCTTTCTGTGGTCAGACTGGGCAAAAATTGCCACTTCTGTCTATGCCCACTATAATTATAAAGTGGATAAGAATTGGCTAAACGTGTGACCACGATGACTTGCTTGACCCAAGAACTAAATGTATGTTTATGAAATCTGCAGATGACAAAGCTGAGGGTTAATGCCAATACAGAAGAGGATTGGATTTTTACACAGAAAGAATTAGGTAACCTTGAAGAGTAGAGCATTAGAAATGGTATGAAGCTTCAAAAGTATGAAGCAAAAATTCGTGTTTTAGAGAGCTAATATCAACATGGGACTAGATGGAGCATTCTGGGCCAGTGTGTCCAGTCTCCTATATTTTCAGGCAAGCATTTACCAAAGGAAATTCCAAAATCACCAGTTCAAGCTGATAAAAACTACAAGACACAGTGTCAGAAACACTAAAAAAATCTTATAACGTTCCATAAGTAAAAGCAGGTGAAATTAATGCATTACCAATATCCTGTCATTGAAATGATAGGTAAGTATTAGGTTAATATACACTTGCAGGATACTAGGAAGAGGACCATGCCCCTTGATATAGAAAACACAAAAACTCCCACAGCTCTTGCAAGTTCCATCTAAGGGAAAAATTCCTTCCTGCTTGCACATGTGGTGACTGGTTCAACCCTGAACTGAAAAGCAAAAGCCTTAAAGGGCTTTTTTGCATGGGACACTTGTTGTAATTTAGATTGTACTAAGCATTATTGTGTCATACTGAACATGTTCTGAACAGTCAGATGGTGTGCTTACTATGATCTCAGCCAGTTAGGGACAGTTTTGGAACTGGCTGTGCACCCTTCCACCCAGTACCTAACACTGATGCCAAAACCAGGTGTTGCAGCTCATGTGTCTTCCCATGAGGACATGTAAGCCCCATGATTGGAGGCCATACCTTGCCCACTGTGTGCCCAGCATGGCCCAATAATGCCTGCCCCTCACATGCAGGGATGACTCAGGTCTCTGCCACTGGTGGTGGGCAGAGGGAATCTTGGGAAGCTGAGCTGGGGAGAGGGTACTGGCCCTGTCACTGGATCCATACCTGCTGCAGGATCTGCAGGGCAAGCCAGTTCTCTGCCACTGGTAGTCTTAAACCAACTCTGGTGTGGTGTTGGGGATTGTTGGTCCTAGCTCCAGGACTTCACAGAAGTCTTGAACCAGTTCTGGTGCTTCAACTTCCCTGATTTTCCCCCTACATGCCCATGCATTACTCATCCCTAGTAACATGGCAAAGTTTCCACTTTTTGTAAGACTCCTTTTTGAGCTTCAGTTCACTGAAAATCTCACTGTTTACTAAGCTGATCTCTTGTTGCATTTCCTATCCTTTTTCACATCAGATATCCTATTCTTGCTTACGTAATATAGTCTCTTGCACTCCTTTTACATAAAGACTTGCCTCACATGAAATCCTGCCCCCTAATTCCCTGAGTTGTGAAACACTGTTTCTCTGAAGTCCAGTGTCTATTGTGTTGGACTCCTTCTTTTCTTTCTTTAGCATCTTGAACTCTCTCCTTTCATAGCATGAGCAGCAAATCACAGAGTTTCCCCTCTCTATCTGGCTTCAGACATATTCAAGAGCTTGCTAGAGTTCCTGTGTATTACCCATGCAATAAATAGTATGGTAATTAAAATCCCCCATTAATACCAGGTCCTGTGCAATTTGGATACTTCAGTTAGTTTGAAAAAAGCCTCATTGCCCTCTTGCTCCTTGTTTGGTGGTCTATAGAAGACATCTACCGTGATATGACTCTTATTGTTGTCACCTTTAACCTTCACCCAGAGATTTTTAACAGATGTGCCTCTCATTTCCAAGTGAACCTCAACAGATGTACAGATCACAGTTATAACATAGCCATTTTGTGGGAGAAACCACATACTTTAGGGACTGTCTGATGTGCTAAGGAACACCTCTCACTCAGGTGAAGTTACACATTATACTTAGACCACACTTAGGGCACCTAAAATGTGAGTGTCCACATGCTACATCTCATTAACCCTTGCTAAGTGTCCTCTGAGCATCTCAAAGTCATGGCACTTCAGGATTCAGGTGACTAATTCTGAGGTGTGCCACCTAGTTCATTCTAGGGTAACTTCTGTCTGCTCCAAAAAGATAAAATGAGCAATTTGAAATCTTCCAGGATTTCAGGATTCACTGCATGCCCCCCTACCCTCGCCCCCCCTCTCTGAGCCAAGATAGGAGAGAGAAATTATGCAAACAGGATAAAAGAATGATGGCACATGCTTGACTCTTAAAATAATTTGAAACACATGCAGCACAAACTCAAGGTGGAAATAAAAATAATTTATGGTGATAGAATTTTTCACAGAGTTTAGGCTAAAAGGGCCATGTTTATAATAAGCCACTAAATTTCAACCTAATCTTTTGTGTTTGGCTATAATATAACTTGCCTAATGAATAGTATATATTTGCCTATATCTTCCACATGGTATCCAGTCTTGCCCTGAGAAGATGGAGGATCTTTTCTTAGATTGGTAGATTGTTTTGCTGGTTATTCACTCACACTCTTTTGTTTATTTGTTTTTGAACACACACACTTTATTTCTAATATCAATTTGCTTAAATAAATCTTCCAGTTACTGATCCTTGTTATGCCTTTCTTTACCAGACTAGTGAGCCTTTACTCCCAGGTACTTTCTCCCAATGAAAGAATTTATGCATTATAATCAATTCACCCCTCAGTGGTTTTTTTCAGAAATACAAATCAAACTTTTCACATCTCTCACTGTGAAACATCTTCTCCAGAACTCACATATTTTTTGTAGCTTTTTCCTGAATGCTCTCCAGTTTTTCAAAATCCTTTTTAACATGTGGATATTGTAAATGGATACAGCTAGCCAATATCATTTCTTTATTTTACTCACTAATTCCCTCTCTGAATATCCATGGATTGTATTAGCCCAGTGGTGGCAAATCAACCCTATCCTTTTTGGCCATATCCAGAATGCAGAGCTCCCTGAAGACTGGATCCAGACCCAGTGGTGGCAGGGCCAGTGGCAAGGCCAGCATAGATGGCTGGGCTAGCAGAAGCAGTACAAGTGGTAGGTCAGCAGGCCGTAAGGGACATGGCAGTCCCAAGCAACCACAGGACAAACAACTGCAGGGTGAGTGGGAAGGAAGTGCTTTGTTACTGTTAGCACTTACCTCTATACCACAACCAGCCACATCCAATGGGGCCTCATAGCCCTGCATTCTTAATTAGGCTTTGCCCTTGAATTTCATGGCCCACCAGGCCCTGCTCTGCCCTCAGGCCAGAGACAACAACTCCATGGGCAGTATCCAGCCCATAGGCTGAATATTTGATGCCTCTGCATTAGGCTTCTCATCCACAGCATTGAAATGGGATCTCCTGTTCAGTTTGCCCACAGCGACCTGACAATTCTTTTCAAGAACCACTGCTTTCCAGAATACTGTCTCCTCTCAGGTAGCATGTATGGCATTCCATTTTCTTCTGGGTATTTAACTTGTCCCTTGACTTCATTAGATCATATTGACCTACCTTAGTCATGGTTATTCCATCTCCAGATTTTGTGTAATCCATAATTTTTTATCAGCAGTGACTTGATATTTGATTCCAAATAAGCAGTGAATATTTTCATTAGTATTGGCCCTAATACTGTTCCACGTGGAACTGCTCCAGAAACACTGCATTTGATAATGATTCCCTGATGACAATTACTTTTTGAAATCTGTCACTTAACTATATCTTAGTCTATTTAACATGTGCTTTATTGATATTGTATGATCTTATGTTGTTAATCAGAATGGTTTTTTTACTACTGATGTCGGCTGCTCCTGGGGCTGCTCCCGGGCAGCGTGGGACACAACACTCACCGCAGTCCCAGCTGTAGCAGTCCTGGGAGCAGCCGACACCAGCTTCTTACATCAGGGCATGGTGCAGCCCAGCGGCTACA
>NW_005842927.1:58539-59472 GCF_000455745.1 Alligator sinensis
ACTCCCTCCAGAGGTGGTGGAATCACCTCCCCTGGAGGTTTTCAAGAGGATACTGGACAGTCATCTCGCTGGGGTCAGTTGTCTTCCTGCCTAGAGCGGGGGGGGGGGGAGGCTGGACCTGAGTATCTGTGAGGTCCCTTCTAGTCCCTAACAAGGTATGCATCTCTGAATCTATGACTGGTGACAGGCAGAGCCCTGGGGGGTTTGGGGCATGGAGCAGCGCAGAGGCTACAGGCAGTTGGTGTCAGCTACTGTCAGGGCCCCGCTTGTCCACATTCACCCCAGCCCGTGCTGGAGCGGCCCCAGAAGTGGCTGACACCAGCTGCCTGCACCAGGGCATGGCACAGCCCAGGAGCAGAGGTAAGTGCGGACAAGTGGAGCCCAGGCGTGGGGGTACAAGTGGAGCACAGTGCAGCCCAGCAGCTGCAGGCAGCTGGCGCCAGCCACTCCCATGGCTGCTGCAGCTGGGACTGGGGTAAGTTTAGCTTTGCACCCTCTGCTTTGCTGCCTTGTGCAGTCCTTGGAGCACCCTGCCCCCCGCCCCTTTTCCTAGTCCCAGCCTCACTTCCTCCCTCACTGCCATGGGAACCTATCCCTATTTGTTACACTGTAAAGTAAGTTCGCTTTATGTGAATTTGATTTATGCATAGTTCTCTGGGAATGCATGTACCACATAAATCAAGGGAAACCTGTAAATCAAAACTCCTCACCAATGTCTATTTTCATGTACAAACTTACCTTTATCAACCAAACCCATCAAAGAATGAAGTCAGATTTGTCAGGATGACCTATTTTTCATAAAAACATTGCCTAGTTCCAATTCTTTAATTCTATTGATTCTTATATCAGATGTTCTGTTATACTGATATCTGATGTCTTCTCTCCCTTTTGCTAATGTTCTGCTGGTATTCACTCTTTCACAATGTTCTTTGC